>NW_010361209.1:129332-343477 GCF_000414095.1 Morus notabilis | reverse complement strand
TCATATTGCATACACCTTAATAAGTCAAGAGGAACTTATAAGAGTAATCTCAGTTGAGTGCCGTACCAGCCTCCACAAGGGGGGTAACTCAAGCTCCACAAGGGAGAAAAAAATAATAATAATGATGTCCTCCGACTCAAGGGAGGCATTCAAGTTATAATCACGGTGTCATGGGGGACCTTGCAAACCCTCACGTCCCGATGATTGCGCGCAAGTGGTACGAGCACTCGGGCCCATCAGTAAGAAAGATAAGATAAGATAATAAGATTCTGATAAGACATCATAATTAAGCATAATTGGCTCATGCATATTTATTCATGTGAACTTACAGTTGTTTTGCGGGAGATAGTTCCTACTTGCTGAGCGAAAGCTCATTATAGAATGTTTATACTGTAGGTAAGCAACCGGCATATAATGCCTGATGCACTGCTGGCGAGTGGACGAACGATGTGGAGCTCGGGATATGGATACCACTCGCAAATATTTCCGCAATCAGCTTTATGTTACAAATAGTTTTGTTAATTATGATTATGAAACAGATATGTTAAGGTTTGAATATTTTAATTAAGAAAGCAATTTCGTATTTTATGTTTATAATAAGACCCTTAAAAAAAAAAAATGTTCCGTAAATTTTAAGAAATTTCAGTAAGTACAAGTTAAAAAGTTAGTTACAGTGGCGGCCTCAAATGAGGGGCGCTACAAACATAGTTTGTTATAGTATATTTATAGGTGATGCATTGTTCAAGCATTATATAACTAGAGTTCCATCTTACGAGCATATCTAAGGTTAATGCTTTGAGATTTTGATTACATGCTTGTAGAAACCTAACCGAATAAACTTAAGTCCGCCACAATATTTTGCATTGAGTCATGTATTTAATGTTACCGTTATTGTCGACCTCCTCGAATATGTTGAAGTGCTCTCAAACTGTTGAAGTGCGCATGTATTTCTTCTTGGAACTTGCAACACTTGCACTAGCACTTCTGCTTGCATCTCCTCCACACCCACCATCGTTACAACCACGAGGTCCACGACCTCTAGTACGTCCACCACGACTCGGATTTACAGTTTTCTCAGCGGCTCCTTCTGGTGTTTATGATTTCTGCGTTTGAAAAATATTAGTAGGAAATTGTCATTCTTCAATGTTGAATTGGGCATCAACGGGAATATCACCACCATAACCGGAAGAATCTATTATGAAAAATAAGAGAGATTGAGAGCGCTTTGAGAGAGATTTTGAAAGATCGAGAGAGATTTGAGCGAGATTGAGAGAAGTTATGAGAGGATGAGAGTTTTTGGGTGAGAAAAATGGTTGGGGGGAAGGGTATTTATAGGGAATTTTTTGGCTTGAAAAAAAAAAATTTCCCTCCAAAATTCAGCTCCAATGGTAACTTTATTTCCGGCGGGTCGGGTCGGGTTTGGGCAAGGGTAAAAAAAAAGTCATTGGAGTCAGGCAGGTGGGCTGCGGGTCAGGTCGGACAAATTCAAAAAAACTATTCATTTTTTAGATTTCAGGCAAAAAATCGGGCAACGGGTCGGGTTACAGTGGAAAATTAAAAAAAAACGGCGGTCACGGTTCCCCCACCGGCGGCGCCCTATCAGGAAGAGTTTTTTCTCGGGCTGCCTGAACCCGGAAAATTAGGGTGGACGGGCAGCGAATGGTGCTTGCCAGCCGAGCCCAAAAATTTCCGGGCTTCGGGCAGGCCCGCCGCCCGAAGTTCCACCACCAGTCATCTATATATGTATATACGCCAGATAACTAGTTCCACTATTATATTTGAACAAAACACTTACAGTGTGTTTGGTAGGGTGGAAAAGAGAGAGTAAAGAAAATAGAAGAAGGATTTTATATAAGAAAATGAAATTTTAGGTTGTTTGGTAGAGAGGAAATGAGGAAGGAAGGAAAATAAAAATTCATGGGGCCCATCAATTTTTAATCCTTCCAACTTTGGAAAGAAAATATGAGGGAAAAAGTTTGATAAAAAAATGAGATGTAAAATAACAATTTTAACTTTCACCATTCATCATATTTTTATTTGTATTGGGATATTATTATAAAATGCTTTAAATTTGACATTTTATTTTCACTTTTCTTTCTCTTATACCAAACAACATGAGAGAAAATCATTTTACTTCATTCATTTAAGTATTTTACTTCTCTGTCATTTCTATTTTCTATCCATTCTACCGAACATAACATTAGGAAAAACAATGTGTACCAAATTTAAAAAAAAAAAAAAAAAACACTCAAAAAGTACATCAAAAATTGAGCACATACATAACTATTCTATAAATCCTTACAATTGGTGGAAAAATATACATTGAGAAAACCCATGACGTTAAGGCCACACAAAAAATTGCAAAGACATTTTTGAGTTAGGGTAATTTGAGTGATGATTTTGAGTTGAGTTTAAGTTATAACTTAAGTTGAAATTGTAACTTGAGTTTGTGTTTGCATGTGTACATTTGAGTTATAATTTGAATTGAGAATCTTTTTGAGTTTGTGTTTGGGTGAGTCAAAACTTAAATTTGTATTTAGATAGTATTTTAATAAAAACTCAATGGTAATGAACAATTTTAATAGGGTATATGGGTGAGGTTTTATTCGTTTTTTCGTTATGAATGCATAGAAAAAAGAAATCATCTCAATCATAATTAAAAGGAAAAAGTTATGACATTTTTAAGAATAGAAAAAATACTGTTCATTAACTTGAATTCAAGTTTATGAACTCGAGTTGAAGGGAAAACTTGAACTCGAGTTTAGCCCCAAACTCGAGTTTAAACTCAAATTTTACAAAAGAACATGAACTTAAATAAAGTTGTAACTCGAATTCAAATTTTTTCTGAGTTTCGTCACAAAGAAAACAACCCCAATATTTGTAGAAAAAAACACAATCAAACAATAAACAAACACCTACTCACGAAAAGAACTAACGTTCTTACAAATGAAAGATTAAAAAAAAAAATCAATAAACCACAACATCAAAATACCAATTAACTACCTTTCTCATGTAGTCTTGTAGATCAAAACTATGAGGTGTTTAGTATGAGAATTTGTGCCATGATTCGTGATTAACTACAATATTTTTTTTTATAAAAATATACGTAAATTAAAAATAATTCTGATTATCTGAAAACACTTAGCAACCTAAAGACATCCCCATTTCTATCTCAATGACATCCCCATTTATATCTCAATTTCGATTCTGCGACCCTCCTTCAATGTGACTGGCATCGAACCTTGTTCTGAAGTGAACATCTGATAGCCAACTTGTAAAAGCTATTTGTGGTGGATTGAAGCCTGACGGTGTGCTGACCTTCAGTCATGAAAGCTCTTCTATTTCCCCCCCTCATTTTCTGTTTTTCAATGTAAGCCTTGTCTCATCGAAATATCACAATGAACAATCATATGATTGTTGTCTTTTTTTTTTGAAAGATTAGTGTTAATTTTATGACCAATGTTGCAGAAATTTTTACAAATATAAAAAATATATTTATATTTTTTTGCTATAAAACCAGAAAATCATTGAGTGCATAAGATATTAATAGTTTCTTTAATATTTATTTATCTATAAATATTATTATTTTTATCATAAGATATTAATCTAACGATTATAATAAATTAAATAGTTAATAAAAAAAAGATAATTGAGATTAACTTTTTATCACATCGCGTTATTAAATTTATAGATTTAAAAAGTAATTATGACGAGAACCTAACCATTAGATATGTATAGATGAATTTTTAATAATTAATATCTCGTTCATTTTACAGATTTAAGTTTAGAATTCGAGTTTTGTTACAGTAAAAAACTCTAAAAAATAATCACATCTAACTTTTTGACTACAATAAAAAGTTTTCATATCAATTCGAATTAAAAACTCGAATCAACAAATGAATCTAAAGCTCCGTTCATTTCACTGATTCGAGTTTATAATTCGATTTTTGTTATAGTAAAAAGCTCTAAGAAATAGTCATATCTAATTTTTTTATTACAGTAAAAAACTCTCACATGAAATCATATCTCAACTCAAATTAAAAATTTAAATCAACGAACTAAACGAGTTCTAAGGAGTTGTTTGGTTAGGGGATTCGTATCCCAATTCGAATCATAGTTCGTGATTCATTACAGTATTTTTTTTCATAAAAAATACACATAAATTAAAAATAATTTTAATCTCATAATTTTAATTCATGAACCAAACGTCTCCTAAATTGTTATCGGTTACTGTTAATGCAAATTTTCTGGCCGTCCAAACGACAAAATTCAAAAATAACAGAGAGTTCCCTCCCTCCCCACTTCCTTCACGACCCGCTAAACTAGGGTTTTTGACGATCACCATTACCAAATTCAAATTCAAACTCTCAGTCTTGTCTCTGCAAGAAAAAAACCGATTCCCTTGGTCTCCATCTCCAAATTCACCCTCCACAATGCATTGTCTATCGCTCTCTTGCTCCGAAAACACAAACCAAGCCCTAACAAAACCCTTCGGCAACCCAAATCCACCCGACCCTTACGCCTCGATGCTCCAAGAGTCCGTCCACCGATTCATCGCCGATTACCGCAATGCCGTCACCGATTTCTCCAATTTCACCTCCATCTTCTCCAGGCTGCTTCAAAGCATCCCCGATCCTCCTCTGGAAATCGTCTGGTTCTACTCGGCGGTGACGTTCCACGGCGCCAAATTCACCGCCCAGCCCCGAGTCTCGGCGGCTAAGGACCTCTTCCAGTTGCTCGTTTCGTGCTCGGCCTCGTGCGGTAAGCTCAAGAGAATCGCGGTGCTCGCTCCTGTCGTTTACGAGCTCTGCAATTTGGCCAAGGAAAATCCGGAGGAGAGGGGAGAGATTCAGTGCTTATTGGAAGGAATCATTGGCTATTTTAGCATTTGTTGCGTCGGCGCGGAGCAAGGTCAAGATGGTGATCTTGATCTGACTTCGTGTTTTTTGGATGTGATACGCGTGTGGGTGGTGGATAGGTGTGGGGTTGGAGACGAATTAGAAGCGTTTTTCCCGATCATTACTGATGAGATTCGTAAAGGAATGAAGATGGTGCGATCATTTGGGGTTGGCAATTTGGCTGGGATTGTCATTTGTGAAGCTTTTCTGTTGCGGCTGTGCTTGAAGTTTGGGCTTGAAAAGATCTCAAGAGCGAACTTGGAGAAGGATGTTCGCAACTGGGCGGTTCAGATGATTTCTGGGTTTCGGTGTTCTTCCTTTTTTGGTGAGAACGGTTTTGGCCTTGAAGATTTGTCCTTTTTTTTTTTTTTCTTCTGTTAGCTTTGTTGTTTTGTTTGTGTGAGTATTAATAGTTTCTTATTCGTTTATTTTCTCATTTCAGATACTCTTCTCAGGATGTTGTTGGAACCAGTTTTGCCGGTCGCTTGCCTTCTGGTCAGTATGGCCTTAATTCAATGTTATTTTACTTTGTTTCACAGCTAAGAAACGAAAATAATGATATTAAGCTTAGGACATACATCTCCTTCTGAATCATGGAGCTCAAGGTTTTGATTGTGAAGTTTAAAAATTAAGTAGGACAAGGTATATCCTTTCATGGGTATATGTGGTAGCATAATAAGATATCCAATATCCAGCAACAATTTAGTTGAATTCAGTATCTTTTTTCTTTTTGCAGAGTCCTAAAGACGAATGTCTTTTGCTAGAAGTTCTATATGATTCGGTGATATTGGCGGACTATTCTTTTCTCAAACCTCAAGTAGAGTCATCTGGTGAACGCTTGAAAAATCTTGCTATAACGTGGTTAATTGTTGTTGATAGCGCCATACGGTTGGTTAGGTATGATAAATAAGGGTTTTGGATGTGATATTACGGTTGACTTTAAGGATATCTCAGCTGATTGTCATACTGATTGGCCACAGGAAAGATGATGACCAGACCAAAGTCATTTCTTACATAAGTGCCTTATCTGAATCTTGTCTGGCATCTCACTTGATCAAGTGGGTTACAAATCAAATCGGCATGGATGGAAAGATCTTCAGACAAAATGTTTCAACTCCAGTGGCACTTATTAGTGAGTATCTCTGGTATCCTTGTATACTTGTCTACATAGCAAAGTTTATAGTACATGTGCAATGTTTTCCTTTTCTTTTATTCTGGCTTTGATTCTCAACACGCTACATTGCAAAATGGAGGGATCCTTGTCACATGTAAAAGTGGAGCAGAGAAAACACTAGAACTCCTTTTTCCTCTGGGAAATGTGGCAGCATTCTGTACTGCAATATATTGAACTGTAGTTGCATTCTGGACAAACTGAAGAGCAGCTAACGAGAGATGAGTTGCCCTGTTTATGATTTTAATGTTTTGGTGTAACCTTTTTTACGTTATTTTCTCATGCAATCTAACAACAAAGTGATATTACCTCAGAGTGGATGCTACTTGTTGAAGATCAAGGGATAAGAGTGTTTGATTCTGAGAGTTCCCAGCTTCGAGCCAGAGAAGTTATCAGTAAGTCAAGAGTCCAGTATGTGATTCCAGTTACTAAACCAGATGGTAAAACACTGGAACTGGATGATGGAGATCTTGAGATGGTTGATTCTGAGGCTGCTAATGGCATGAAAAACACACAGGCAACTGACGGGGTCAGAAAACGGAAAGGGACAATGAATGGGTTGGAAATACCAGTTAAGTTTGTCAAGTATCACTTTGATGAAAATTCTGTGAAGGAGAAGTTTCATTCTTTAAGTAATGGTGATGGTTTGAGCAGTGAGGGTGAGGTGGGCAATTCAATTTCGATGGAGACATGCTAGATATGCAGGCTGCAGCAATGAAATCCATTAATCGAACTTCTGCACAGGACCGATAAACCATTGTCGGTGGTGCTTTTTTGAAGAAACACTTTTTGAGTTAACAAGAGATTGTTCTCGTAACCACCCGGTTCTGTGCTCCTAGCTTTTAGGTCTGCTATGCTATCCTTCCTGTGATTGAAACTTCGGAGAGAGTAGAATGTGTTTTCTATTAGGCATGCCGGGATTTTCAGCATCTTCAGATATTCCTGCTCTTTATATTCACCAAAAAAAATGTGGGACTAATAGAGTAATAGTTCCATGTGTTTTCCTCTAACGACTCTTTATTCACCAGCTTCATTTTAGTCCTGGTTTGATCAAGCAGTCGTGGTTGAGAAAGTCGATATTGACGTTGTGTAATGGTAATGTATATGCTCTATATGTTCTTAACTAAGGTAATCATATTTACAGTTTTAAGTACAGTTGTCCAATTAGTACAGCCTTTTAATTAGACGAATTGATTGAAGAGCGGTTTTGTAACTGCCGAATAGAGGTGTAAGGTGTAAGTTTGGGTGCCGGGTCCAAAAAAGAAATTTCGGGCCGCGTCGTGTCGGTCTTATAAGAGAGAAGTCGACTCAGTTTGGTTCTATGCCTAAAAAGTTGACTAATTCAATCCGATCCAGAGTTTTATAAGGTATTTTAAATTTTTTTTTAAAAATATGATGTTTGGACCGGGTCGGTCCTAAAAGAAAAAGGATCAGTTTAGTCCAGTTCTAAGTTTAAAAAATTTAAGGCCAGACTAGGGCCAATAATAGTGAGTCTCAGATCAACCCGTTTAACTTGACTTAAATTTACAGTTCTACTGCCAAAAAAGAGTGGACTAGTGGCACTTCCGTTGAAAAAACTAAAGGAATGAGATTCATTCAATTGCGAAATTTAAAAGCACAAAATATATATTTTTTTAAGGGATAATACGATTTCAGCGGCATTTGTCGCGTTACTAATAGGTTAGTAAAACTAGAAATTTTGGAGAGGCTAAATGACGTAAATGCTAATACTAGTACCCACCTTAAAAATTGCTTACATTTGTTTTTTATTTCTATGAAACTGTCTAAATCATGTATATAATGATACTACTGCTCTAAATTTTATTCCTAATAGTGATAAAAATGAAATTGAATACTATAATTGTCATAAAGATAATAATTCAGCAATGAGATGAGAAAAATATTACTGCGAAATTGTGAGCCAATTAAAAATGACGAGAGAACGTTCACTTACTTTAATCATTAATTTCAAGAAAAAGGGAAATAAAATCAACTAACTCAAAAACAAATGATATTAAAAGCATTTAGAACCAAGTAAGAAAGGTACTTAGAATATTGAGAAATTATAGTAAATAATAGATTTTTAAAACTAAATTAAGTAAATAATAAATTTTAGAACTATTTAAAGTGCATAACGATTTACGTGAAAAATATCTTTTTACCAGTAGTAAAAGAAATTTACGTGAAAAAATATTTTACTATCCATAAAATCTAAACTTTTATTTATTTAAAATAATTTTAAAATATGTTATTTACTTAATTTAGTTTCGTACTGTAAATAATTAAGTTTTAAAAGTAGACAATAATACAATTTTATAAAAATTTGGACGATTTTTAAAATAAGGTTCTTGAAACAAAAACTGATTTGCCTTCAAAAATAAAAACTACAATTGAAAACTGAGAAATTATGAGCGTGTTTGGAACTCGTTCCAAAATGATTTTATTTTTTGTATGAAAATGAAAATGAAAACGTTTTTAATTTCAGACAAAAATTATTTTTGAAAAATGTGTTTGGTAGTTTTATCAAAAGATTATTTTTAGTGTAAAAAAACCTATTAATGTCTCTCTTTCTCTCTGCTCGAGAGAGGAGAAAACGAAAACAAAAAATGAAAAATGACAAAAAGTCATTTTTCATTTTTCTCTCATTTTACACTAAACTAAAAAATCGTTTTCCTTTCCGTTTTTTTATTTTTATTGCGTCAAACGCCATTTTAAAAACGTTTTTATTTCTTATTTCTCAAAAAACGTAAAAAATAAAAATGTGATCAATTCTAAACACGGCATGTGGCTCTCAATCTTAGAACGAGCCCATAACTTAGGAATGCGTTAGGATTATTGGGCTTAAAATACAAGAAGAACTCATTAAGAGTCCGTTTAATTCGTTAATTCGAGTTTTTAATTCAAGTTGAGATGTGACTTTATATGAGAGTTTTTTATTATAGTAAAAAAGTTAGATGTGCCTTTTTCTAAGAGTTTTTTACTGTAATAAAATTCAAATTTTAAACTCAAATTGATAAAATAAACGAGAACATAAATATTTATTTTTTCCATTTCTTTTTGTCAAAATACCAATAGGATGTAGATTACACGTATTTTCTTAGTTGTGCTGCGTAAAAGATAATGTTTGAGTAGAGTCGGCTAGCGTCACCAGCAGCCTTAAGTAAAATTTTAAGTAGGCCTCTTAAATGATTTTTTTCCATCTTTTCAGCATTTTAAATAGAAAAACCAAATATAAATCTTATTATCTATGCAATGCGGGACTCAATTAGAGTCCGTTCAGTTCGCTGATTCAAGTTTTTAATTCGAGTTGAGATGTGATTTTATGTGAGAACTTTTTACTGTAGCAAAAAAATTAGATGTGATTATTTATGAGAGCTTTTAACTGTAGCAAAACTCAAATTCTAAACTCGAATCAACGAAATGAATGGGACCTTAATTAAGGTTTTTGAAACTTTTATCTTTCAAACTTTTTGTATTTTGACAGCTGTCATTAAAACTTTTAATTGGCAATTGACCTTTCCAACTTGTTAAATTGTTTTACCGTGTTTCGTTTATCAATTTTGCTTCTTAAGAAATGGGAACTTGATAGACTTATGTTAGAATTGAATTTGAATTTTAGAATTTTTTAGTCAGAATTGCTTTAAAACAATCATCAATAAAATTGGCTATATTGCAACAGTTTAACAAGTTTTTTCTTTTTTTTTTTCTTGCTCTGTGTGTGGTGCAACTGTTATTAATTAATAATTATAATGATAAGGGGCCTTGTCTTAAGGGGCCTTAGGCAGTTGTCTTTATGGTCTCCGCCTTGAGTTGATATTGTGTTTGAGATCCTATTTATTTTAGTAATTTGAGTTTTGTTACAGTAAAAAATTCTCAGAAACAGTCACATTTAATTTTTTTATTACAATAAAAAACTCTCATATAAAGTCACATCTCAATTTGAATCAACGAAATAAACGAACCCTAGATTAAATAAAGGTTGTTAGTTGTTACTTGCTAGTCCAAAGTACAAAACTCAAATGATGATTGAAAAACGAAAAAGGTATAAAACTCAGATGAACCTTGATCATGGGGTGCTGTTCACGTGGTCTTCCTGAAGAAAAAGTTAGGTTCAAGGATTGATGAATAAATAAAGAAGTCTGCACTTCGACACATGTTATAAATGGTAGCTTACTACTACTAGCTAGTCCTTCCTGTCCGTCCAACCACATTCACAAGTTAGCCAATGTTTTTCTCCCATCTTTCAGCCATACGAAAAGGACAATTACGTTGCTTCATCTCTCATTTTCACTACAATAAGATGGGCGAAACACATAAGAGAATGTTACGGTGTGATATGAAAAAATATCCGATCAATGCAATTTTGCTGTTTCTGATCTGTATCAGATTCTGTCAATTATGCATATTGATAAGATCTAACATTTAAAAACATATACTATACTCGTAAAGAATATACAGTAGAATAATACACCTAACAATGATTAAAAAAAAAATATGAAAAGAAAGATGCAGCAAAAGGGACCCAATACCACATGACACTTGAGAGTGATGGTCATGGTCATAGCTTTGACGTGAGGGCACGAGATCGAAGAAGTGAGTCCCCACTGTTCATAAGGATTCAGGCTTCTTCCTCACCTACCCAACCTTATTTTGGCTTACATGTCCATTTCATCACCTTTCAAAAGAGCATTATTTTCCTTTTTTTCTTTTTCTTGTAGTTTACGTCTTTTTGAACTTGTGTATAATTTTGTTACTTTTTTTATATGTACTGTACTAATCGGTCGACGTCCTCAAATTGCCAAAAGTACTTTTGTGACGAGAGAGAGAGAGAGCAAATCACCGACACCGTGTTTGGATCCTTGTGATAATCCTATGCCAAGGAAATGACTTTACAGAAGAAGATTCAGGAAGGAAAAATAACGATAAATGAGTAAAGACCAAAGGTTATAGAAAAGAAAAGGAAAGATAACGCAAAACGTTTCTTGATTTGAATCATGATTTGTGATTTGTTACAGTATTTTTTTTTATAAAAAATATATATAAATTAAAAATAATTTTAATCATATAATTTTAATTTATGAATCAAACGTCTCCAAAATAAAATAAAAAAAAAAAAATATATATATATATATATATTCGCCTTTTCACAGTAATAATAAGAAGAAAAAGAAAGAAGAACATGTGATATTGTGATTATAAGGAAACTTGCACAAATTTTACGTTAGCAACAAAGAAGCGCGAATTTTAATAAAGATCATTACACGAATAGAAATAAATGCTTTTTTTTTTTTCTTGGCAAGTAATTTATTTTTTAAAACTTGAACTATATAGAGATTGAAAAATCACAACTGCACATTTCGAAAGAAAAAAAAAATCACAACTGTATCATGTGGTTCATTAATTCAGCTTAAGGGCCTCCAATTTGATATTTTTAAAGCTCGTGCCTCAGTTTCAGATTGTGTCGGTCATGAATATTATCACTCCTCAGTTGGCCATATACACATTGCACAAGTGTGGGCAAGTATTAAGGATTTGTAGATCTCAAAGTTAAAAAATTAAAGAGAAATAGTAGAAAATATGCTAATATAAAAAGTTTAAAAAAGTATATAAGTCAATTTTTAGTTATAAAAATTAATAGGTCATAACTTGTCAAGTTATGGTTCATAATCAGATAAGTTATGAATAAACTTGTCAAGTTATGGTTCATAGCCAGATAAATTATGGATAATTATGGATAATAACTTATCAAGTTATGGTTCATAACCAGACAAGTTATGGACGAAAATAATAATTTGACCTATTTATTAACTTATGTAAACTATTAGCCTATTAATTTTAATTCATCTCAAGTCTTAACTTATTTCTCTCTTTCTTCCAAAATTAAACATGAAAAAAGATGGACAATCCCACATTTATTGATTGTAAATCTCGGATAATTAATGTGATGTTTTCAATCGAAGAATTCTGTAATTGCCATAGAAGTTTCCCTTTAATGGAAGATATTAAAGGATGAGAATGAAGTTAGTTTTTTTATAATACTAAAAGAGAGAAAAAAAAAAAAAAAGAAAGCGTGACACGGAAATTGTACTTAATTTGATGGCACCGCTAATCAAAATGGGTACGGAGTAAAAGGACATTGCTGATTTTACCTCATTAAGCTCGACTTTGAAGGAATGCCATAATTCCTACTGTGATTACTGAAATAACATAAAACAAATAATTAAAATCATATTTATTCATATTTAACTTAACAATTAGTTATCTCAAGACTCTTTTATCTAATAGCATGAAGTGAGAAGTTGTATCATATGATATGTGATATTTTCTTATTTACAAGATGACATCATGTGATATAATATGTATTTTTCTTATTTTTTTTTTTCAAGAAAAACTAACAATTAATTGCCTCTCGATTTTATTGATTATTATTTGCTGAGGTTGCTTTTTGTGGCTGTTAAAGTATCCATCAAAATCACAAAGTAGTGAAGCACCTCGATGTTGGGAACCTTTGTAACACTAATATGAAATGTGGGGTGAGTCCATGGGACCCGACGAATATCTTTCTTTTTGAAAAAGTTATGTTCGAAAATTACTCCCCGTAAATTATAGATATAGGTTTCGTTCACTTTGAGAATTTAAATTTTTAATTTGAGTTAAGATGTGATATTTTTTAAAAAAAATTTACTGTAACAAAAAAAAAAAATAGATGTGATATTTTCTAAAAATTTTTACTGTAAAAACTTAAAATTAAAAACTTGAATCGGTAAAATGAACAAGATCACATTGTGATGAAATAATAATGATGAGAGGGAAGATATTAAGCTTCTTTTACGTACTTATCTACTCTAGTCTAGTTTGTATGTAGTCAAAAGATTTCCGAAATTAATTCGTAGTAATCCAAAATTAATCCATTTTCATGATTGTTCTATTTGACAACTCTAACACTGGCTGAGGACAAACAGATTATTAAGTTGGTAAACGTCATTTAGAAGGCCGTTGGGGGTCTTAATTGAAAGGGGCATTTTAACTTTTTCGCCCTTTAGGTTTTCTAGCATGACATGTTTAATATGCTTTGTATCCATGGAGTGGAGAAGAAGGGAGTTTGGTACAATTTGATTTGGCAATTTTTTTTTTTTGGGAGGAAAATTTGGCAAAAGTACTAGTGCTGTAAAAAAAGAATATTTTTGAAAGAATTTCTCAGATAAAATTATAAAAATTGAATTAAATACCGGTAATTCAATAATTTTAACAGTTAAATCTGTATTAAAAATTATTTATTTTATATTCTTTTGTAATCTGATGTGATATTGATAAGATTAAACGATAAAAATTACGGTATCGTTCATTTTACCGATTTGAATTTTCAATTTTAGATTTCTACAGTTAAAAACTCTCAGAAAATGTCACATCTAACTTTTTCTGTTACAGTAAAAAAATTTTAAAAAATATCACATCTCAGTGCAATTGAAAATTTGAATCCGTAAAATGGATGAGGCATAACTTTACCCAATAAGAAGGTCCTGAGTTCGCCTCTAACCTTTTTTTTTCTCCTCCATTGCGTCTAACTTAAATTGGTGATTTGTAGGAGGGTCGAGTACTGATTGGTTTAGAGAGAGCTTCTGGATTGGACTTCAAAAAATTTGAAATTATGGGGCAATGATCTTTGGATGAGGTTTGAAATTATGGGTCGAGTACTGATTAGTTATTTTGGATGAGGTTTCGCCTCTCTCACTCTAGATTGTGAAAGTATTGGGGGACCTACAAGAGAGATACCATGGTCAAGTAGTCAATCTTTCTCACTTCCCGTTCTTTTCGTTGATTCGAATTTAGAATTCGAGTTTTGTTACAGTACAAAGCTTTCAGAAACAGTCATATTTAACTTTTTTTGTTACAGTAAAAAGCTATCACACAACATCACATCTCAATTCGAATTAAAAACTCGAATTAGCGAACCGAACGGCAATCCGGCTGGCAATATTTGTACAGTATATGGGAGCATAACTTCCTGAAGAAGACATTTTCAGGGAAAAAAAAAAATCCTAGAGAAGATGACGGAAAACGTATTAGCGATATCATAATCAATTATGAAAATAACAAACGGATAAGAACACTTTTAATTTGCTAGTCCCTCCGAATTACTAATAGCTAGGTAGACTCTAAGAGAATTATGAAACTACGATAAATATCATAAATTAATGTAACTTTCAAGCTGTCCTTAACTAATATATTCAATATCCTTAATCAGTTGTTGAAACTTATAATCTAAGTACTAGGAACAGAAAAAAAAAATCTTACAACTAACTAATAACACATAAAGTTGTAATCGAAAATGTTTATAAAAGGTTTAACATAGTTAGCATCTAAATATATACATATATAAAGGTAAGTATCTACACCAATCTCAAATGTTGAGGTCTCAAATTTTTTTCTTTTTGGGTCTTCATATTAAAAAAAAAAAAAGAATTAAACTTTTTTTCTTTGAAGAAATTAAAGAGACATCGATGTCAAATGACGTTTTCAATAACAATTTTTGGAAGTTAAGACCCCCAAACACAATAGCAGCCGGTAAAACTTAAAATATTAATATCATGTAATTTGGTAGAATGTTGGAATTTAAATATATATTGAAAATGATGAAAATGGTTGGTAACTTATGCATAACAAACTCGACCAAGTAATATATATATATATATATTGAACCCCAATCTTCTTCCAATAACATCCCTTTTCTCTTTTGAAGAGAAATATAAGAAGCGCCTGGAAGTAATCGTGATTAGTTTTTTGTAAAAAGACTGGTTTTGTTCGTTGAAAACTCATTTTCTTTATTGGAACAAAAATGAAAGGCGAAAGGAAAACGTTTGGAAGGTTTGTGGAGAGGAACATTCGGGTTACTGTCTGGTGAATGGTAACGACAGATACCAACTTAAATTGACATTATATTCAGCAGCAACAACAAAAAAAAAAAGATGACACGTAGCGTGATGCATGAATTGGACCCATCCTCAATGTGTAGCACTACGATGTCTCAACTACACGAATGATTGCAGTTGAATTTTGAGAACCTATTCTACATGATCTTATGGAAATCCCTTATACACACCAAGCCACAATTTTCATCAACATGTGATCAACATTATCTTTTTATTTTTATTTTTCTCTCATAGCTCAAAATATTTCTTATATACAGAAAATAACAGAAAAGCTCTCTGTCATCTCAGATATATACACACACAAACACACACACACATATATATATATATATATATATGTATGTATGTATACACACATATACGTAGTTTTCAAAAACGAGTGTTGTATATTTCGTCCGTTGTTAAGCAAGTTGCATGCACAAAACAACAACAGCATGGTAATAAATTAATGGAGGCTCTTTTCAAAAAGTTCCAACACCAAAAAAAAAAAATATATATATATATATATATATATAATAAAATAAAGCACATGACACACATCATCGATTACAAAATATTGGTCAATTTCATCATTAATTCTTGTGATCGTTCCATGCAGTAGTTCTAATATATATACTTAAAACGTTACTGAGTTTTTCCTAGCTAGTATGTTAACGATAACTATATTTGGAGAAATAAACGTATAAAAAAAAAAAAAAAAAGAAACAACGCACGTGGAAATTCTTTCCCTCCCCTGGTTTGTTTGTTACAAAATAGGATAAAATCTCCTCTAGCTATATATATATATATATCATATTCAGTACAAGTTTTTTCGTATCATTTTAATAAAATTTAACGACGGAGTTAACATGGAAATTCCACATCGAAAATCATCTCGTTATAAAGTATTTTTTTCTTGATCTGAACAATATATATATATATGTTATATTTTTTTTGTTGTCGTTTAATTAACCACAAAATCGGAGATGACTTGGAAGTACTTTCCTAATGAACGATAATCACTTAATTTGGAAGGAATTCTAACCAAACGTTAAGATGATTATTAATAGAGTTTAAAACTAAACAAGAGGTTGGCAATTGGCTTGTGGAACAATACGTTATACTAAAAACATTAGTTGCATTACATTCACTAGAATAATATAGGGAAAAAAAAATCCTACTTTTTTACTAAAGTTATTAAAGGTTAACCACAAATTGAACTCTCATCTATTTACATTTTTAGCAAATGATTATGATGTCACATGAGAGAGTTCAAGATTTCCAACCTTTTTTGGCCTTTGCTTGTAATCAATACATTATTAAATAAATAAATCAAAGAAATAAAATCCACGAGGCCGAGTAAGAGAAAGAAGCAAGTCAACGTCAGAAAAAGGGGACGAAGAAAGGAAGGGACAAAACTAGTGAAAATACAAAAGAAAAGTGTCGGCCTAGACTAACCCTGGTTAAATTTAAACCAGCGTCTGTGGTTAGTCCCCGTTTAAACGGGACCGCTCGTGACCCCTCTGGGATTGAGCGTCGGTGACTCGGTTTCCACTCGTGTGAGTCAACCACGAGTTATATAAAAGAATTTTTGAGAGGGAGAAGCCAAGACGCATCATATCACACGTATTTTACACACACACATATATATTAACACAAAGCCATGTAGAAAAATCCAAATGCCTCGCTAAATTGAGAGAGAGAGAGAGAGAGAAAGAGAGAGAGAGAGAGAGAGGGGGAAAATGGGGGATTCAAGTGATTCAGTGTCGGTAGATATGGAGGGAGTTTCTCTCGGCGGAAAGGTACCTGCATTTTCGTGGATGTTATTTATTTTGGGAATATTCGTGCGTTGGTTTCGTTTTGCTTCCGATAAGAGCATGTTTCTGATTGAGAAAATGTTGGAAATGAAATGAAAATTTTGGTTCTCTTGTGTATTGGACTTTTGCAACTAAGAAATCTTTAGGCTTGGTAGTTTAATCAGATAGCGGTTTTGGAGTTGCTTCATTTCTTTCTTGCAATGATTTTCCGCTCCTCTGAAATGCCTACCCAACCCTGCCTGATTCCGAGTAATATTCATGTTTAGCATCAGGAATGATTGTATTTGAAAATCTTTAGTCTTTTTATTAAATGCAGTTTTTCTTTTGGCTCATTTTCTCCGTATTTTTGGCGGTTGATTATATATTTATTTCTCATTCCAGTCTGAATTAGGCGTAAATTCTGAAAGTTTTCCCGGGACTGCTAGTTTCATGTGTTATCGTTATTTTTACATTAAAGGTATTATTCTTTTTGGAACATATTAGAGTTGTTAATATTATTTGTTTTCACGAGTAATGATTTACTGTCTGGGCGGTGATTGGGAGGCAATTCAAATTTTTCAATACGCTTTGTTATTGTTATTTTTAGATTAAAGGTATTATTCTTTTTGGAACATATTAGAGTTGTTAATATTAATTGTTTTCACGAGTAATGATTTACTGTCTGGGCAGTGATTGGGAGGCAATTCAAATTTTTCAATTCGCTTTGTTAGCACTTTCTCCTGTGGCCTGAAAGATATATTGAAAATTGATAATTTTTGTGAGTTTTTTTATGTGGAATATTAGGAGGTTTAAAGGGAATAAATAAAAATTCCGGCTTTTGTTTTTTTTTTTTTAATTGAAGTATCAAATATTCTTTATGTGTGAACGGGTTAGGTATTTTCTCATTAAAAGTACCGGTGCACATGCAAATTCCCCTCTTTTTTAAAAGGTAGCACACTTGTGTATAGGATTAGCTGGTATGTATAATCAGAGCCTTTTCATTTCTGAAGTAATCCAAAAGTGGTTAAATAAAAACTATGTTTTTATTATTTTTTGCTCTTTTTTTTTTGGAGAATGTAATTAAGATTACTTGTATTTTATTATTGCTATAATGTTATTTTTACCATTTTGCCGTGGCATTTTGTGCTTAATAGTTTGCTCCCATTAATTATTGTTTATATCTTTATACGGTTATTGGGATATTTTTGCAGGAGCATCTTATTAAAACTTGTCACGGTTATGTATCCGTGGCAGTTATTGGAGATCAGGACAAGCCAGCTCTTGTTACTTATCCTGATTTAGCTTTAAATTGTAAGCTTTTTTTCTCATCATGCTCCTCGTTTATCACTTTATCTCACTTGACAAGACTCCACTTATAGATTACTTTTGTTGGATGAAGGTACAGTTTATTGGTTTTACTTATCGTATCCGCAATGATGTCAGTGTGTTTTTGATTTCACAAAAATTGATTGTGGTCTTGAACTTTATACAAACTTTTTTAAAATTTTGATCAACATGGATAGTTATGAAAAATATTTGACAAGCTGCATCTCCAAATTCATTTCTGGTTTAAATGCAGCCGTGAGTTATTGATCTGAAATTTTGATGCATGTTCTTAATGAAAAGAAATATATTGAGCTGTTTTCTAGCTTTTTCATATTAATATGAGTGCCATTAATTAGTTAATCAAACTCTTAAACTAGTCTTACTCTTAGCCAAAAGGAAAAAAAGAAAAAAGGGGTCTCCAAGACTTGTTATGGCTATTTAAGTCTTATTCAGTTCACAGATTTAAATTTTTAATTTAAATTAAAATGTAATTTTATGTAAAATTTTTTTATTGTAATAAAAAAATTAAATGTAATTTTTTATAAAAATTTTAAGTATAAAAAAATTAAAATTAAAAACATAAATTATTGAAATGAACGAGTCATAAAAGGAAAAATAACTGCAGTGACTCGTGATTAAGAATATATTGGGATTCTTTTGGACATTTTCAGAGGTCAATAAGCACTATATTTTTTTGTCTCTTTTAGCATTTTATTTATATTTATCCTTTAAAAAAAAGCACTTTATTTATCAGAAGTTTTAAATAACTTTTGTCGTCATGTGCGTCATCAATCAGATGTGTCCTGCTTTCAAGGATTATTCTTTTGTCCTGAGGCGTGTTCCTTGCTCCTTCATAACTTTTGCATATATCATATTAGTCCTCCTGGACATGAGGTTCGTAAATCAATAACTCGACTGCGGATTCGCTGGTCTGATTAGTGTGTTTAGTAAGTTATAATTCACATCGTTTCTTATGTCATACTTTCTTTAAGAGCTATTTCAGTTGGGAGCTGAAACAATTAGCCCAAATGATCCTGTGCTTTCTGCTGATGACTTGGTAGATCAGATTGCTGATGTTCTCAACTATTTTGGGTAATCACATAATCTATCTATGCTTCCAAAGTAATTTCAATTTCATCACAAAAGAACACTAATAAAGAACCAGTGAGAATTTAACAGTCATTTGTCTTTAATTTCTTTTAATAGTTGTTATTGATTATGATGTAAATAGCTAGACCTACACCTACACCTTCTACTCAATACTTAAGTTTTATTGGTTTTCTTAGTGAACTCTTTTTATAATTGAATCAACGGTGAAGAAAAAGCAACTTGATGTCTCTCTTTCTTCGTATCCATAGACTTGGAGCGGTGATGTGCATGGGTGTCACAGCTGGAGCTTACATCCTCACCCTATTTGCAGTGAGTGTTCTTTTTTGCACAATGAATGAAATTTTAAATAAATATTCTTCCGTTGAAGAATGGTTTTGATTTTACTATAATAACCCTTGGCAACAGCTGAAGTACAGACATCGCGTTCTGGGTTTGATACTCATTTCTCCTTTATGCCAAGCACCCTCTTGGACAGAATGGTTATTAAATAAGGTTTGTTCTCTGGACCTGTTTTAATTTTATTGGGTTAAAGAACTCGCGTGGATTCTTGCTTAGACTTCGTATCATCAGGTGATGTCGAATTTGCTTTACTTCTATGGCATGTGTGGAGTGGTAAAGGAGTTATTGCTCAAGCGGTACTTCAGTAAGGTTGTTTTTCTGAATTTTTGTTTATGCGCCCTTTTCTTTTCAGAAGTAGATTATCTAAGGGTGTGGATTTTCGTTCTGATGGCAGGAAGCTCGTGATAATGGTCAACTACCAGAGTCCGATGTAGTTCAGGCATGCAAAAGAGTCAGTCTTCTAGCTCCTCATTCTTTATTTTCTCTCTTATTTGCATGAAGTTTCTTGTTCTTTTAACTAGGGAAATGACTTTGGTCAAAGGGGTGAGCAATAATCTGGTCTCTATCGTTTTGTTCCCTAACAGTCACTTCTGGAGAGGCAGAGTTCAAATGTTTGGCGGTTCCTTGAAGCAATTAATGGGTAAATTTTTCCCCCTTTTTTAGTTCAGCTTCGTTTTAAACTAAGTTTTTACCCCCAGCACGGCTTTTTTTCACAAGTAGGTAGGAAGAAAACTTCCCTCGTTAGTTTTCTTCTTACCTGCTTGTGGTAACTCTCCAGTCTTGACAATCAACTTCTTGTTGTTGTTCTTCTACCAGTGCTTAGCATTTTGTATCAATTTGATGCTTCTAGATGCATGTTGTTAACGTGCTTTAATTGACTTCATCTGGCAGGAGACCCAACATTGCAGATGGATTACGAAAACTGCAGTGTCGTTCGCTAATTTTTGTCGGGGACAGCTCTCCTTTTCATTCCGAAGCTCTCTATATGACCTCAAAACTAGATAGACGGCATAGTGCCTTGGTTGAGGTATGTCTCTCGGCTCTGCTTCACTCCGTTATAATCTTGAATGTAATGTTTAAAGAAGAAGAAAAGAAAAGCTTATTGCTAGGAGGGTGTTTAACCAACAGGTTCAGGCATGTGGGTCAATGGTGACAGAGGAGCAGCCTCATGCCATGTTGATACCATTGGAGTATTTTCTCATGGGGTATGGCTTGTACAGACCAACTCAGTCAAATGTCAGCCCACGAAGTCCGTTGAGTCCATTGTGCATTGCTCCGGAGCTTTTTTCGCCCGAAAGTATGGGCTTGAAGCTGAAACCAATAAAAACTCGGATATCTCTACAAGCCTGAATATAGGCTGCGACTTGTTTGGCAAAAAATCACTTTTTGTATATCCCGATTGGTTAAAGGATGATTAGGGGGAAATTTATTAGGGAGTTTGTAGATATGGAAAGAAAAGAGGAAACGACGATACAAGGTGGGGGAAAATTAGAAAAAAAGCAGATATTTGAATTCTTTCATTTATAAAAATATAAATGGTAGCTCAGGGGAGCTTTCTTTGTAAATCCTTGGGATTGTTGTACAACAATGACAGAAGAATAATGGTCGTAATGACAAAAGAATGGACTGTGACTTGTGCACTCTTGTTTTGAAACGATAATATCTTCTAGTTGGCTTCTTATGTTTTTTCATTTTCTGGGAAACTAATTTAGTAATTCAATGAACATCAACTTCTTAACATGCATCCAGGGGAAATAAGAACATAATTAGCAAAATGTGTCTGTTCAACATTCTCGTAGAGCATCTTCTTCTTCGTCTTCTTCTTAATAAAATATATAAGATTGTTGCATTCAAAAAGAAAAAAAGATTTGTTGGGAGACAGGTATCAGGGAGTGCAGGGCATCCCAACTAACTAGATTGGCACTCCCCTAACACCCTCATCATTTACCCACTCAGCTCTCAACATAGCATTAATTACTAATAAAAAGAAAAAAACAATCAAAGTAAATCCAACAAATTACTTCGTTCAGTCTAATAATGATTCTTAGAGGGTAATAATCCCAAAAGAAAAATAACAGCAAAATCATAAACTAATGCCAAAAGACACGGTGTAATCAATGAGGAACTCTGAGAGCACTTTGGCGAGCAGAGATGGAACTCTGTTGAAACTTGCAGTCCACAGGAATCACTTGATCAGCTCTGGCTGCAGTACTAGAGTCGTCTGCGAATAAGAATCCGTTAATTGTGTCGAGCAAAACAGCCTCAAACTCTTCCCAGTTGCTCCATTCGCGAATATTTGCCTTGATGAGCATCGGGTTTTTGCAGATTACATCCCAGACTGGAAAATCCTTCCTGGGAAGCAGATATTCACCTTCTTCAAGCTTTAAGCCAGCGCAAAAGTCAGCAGTTCCATCCCCGGCATGGACAAATCTTTTCTTCCCCTCTGCTGAAAGAGAAGCTCGCATTCTTTCCAATATTGCACCCTAATAATCCATAAACAAAAGCACCAAAAATCACTTTAAGAGTTATCCAAACACGTTGTTACATAGTCAAAACAGTATAAAAACAAAATTTCTAATAGAATCAAATAATTAATATAAAGACTTACAGTGACAGTAACTTTATTTACCTTGCACATGTTTGGTGGACAAATCTTGCAGCCATGAGAGGATGAGTTGAAATCATGGTACGGCGAGATTCGAAGCCTGCCTTCTCCATCAATATGGCTTGGATTTGTTTTAATTTCCTTGAAGCAGTCCAAAATCCCATGGTGTTTCAAGACTGTCTCAATGAAAAAGGCGTTTGCATCACTTAATATCCTCAGATCACACCTGTACAATATCAAAAGTAAGAAACACTTCCAAAACTTTTTTTTTGTTTTTAAACTAAATAATCATTACAATGGATCTAAAGAAACTTACCCAAAAGCATGGGCTGATTTAATAGCAGATATAATGGTGGGATCAATTGGAGCACGTTTCAAACATTCCGCAATGTCATGAATTGTCTTTCCCTGAGAGTGAATCTCCATCATCATTCTATCCTGAAACCACACAAATAATATTAACAAAAGTAGTTCAGCACCACTTTATAATAAAGAAAAGAGTAAATACCATGAGAGAGTTCCAGGGCATAGTAGGGAGGAGTTGAGTGAACAAGTCGTTGAAACCCAACTCTTCGACGACCCAGTTGTCGCTGTCGCAGTCGATGATCGTCTTGTCGAAGTCGAACACAAAAACCACGTCGTTGGCCATTCCTAGTTTACTTACGTATAGAACTTCTCCCTACTCAACCTCTCAACTAACGATTTAAGAGAGAGAAAGAGAGAAAGATAGAGAGAGGCAGCTTAGCGAGCACTTCAACAATGGAATGTGTATCTATTTATAGAGTTGCTAGATCGGACCGCGTTTGAAAAGGAGTAGAATTCCTCGCAGAAAAAGAGACGTTTAGTTTGTTAATTTAAAATTTTAATTTAAATTAAGATATTATTTTATGTAATAATTTTTTATTATAATAAAAAAATTAAATATTATTTTTTTAAAATTTTTTATTATAATAAAATTAAAATTTTAAATTTAAATACGTAAAATGAATGAATTTAAATTTTTGTGTTTTTAAATCATAATTTTAAATATATAAATTAAACGTCTTCGTGACAAAATCCCAAAAATAAAAAAGTTTTATTTCTTGAAGTACGGCCAAGAATATCTCAGGCTTATCATGCCATCTACCTCTTTGACGGTCCGGATTTCTCAACGCCGCAACTTCCCTTTCCTAGCTTAGCGTCTCCTAACGCGTTACGATAATTGATAATTTGAACTACGTTGGCGTTTTTTCCTTTTCTTTTTAATTTTCCCTTCAAATTTTAATCCTTTTGCCCGATTTATTAATTTGAAATTTTCTTTCCTTTATCTCTAATATTCTAAAAGGGTAAATAAGTAAATGTATATGTATATGTCAATTAGTTTTCATTGTGCATCAATTTATATTTGGCTTATTTTTTTAATTGATTTTCATTGGAATTCAAATAACTGAGATAAAACGGATTGAATTTTTTTTTAGAAGAATATAAAATTTATAATTCCGCAAAAGTAAGTGACTATTTTTTTTTATTAATGGGTGTAGGAGTTATTTATTTATTTATTTTTATTTTTTTGACCCGCCAATATTTTTTTTTAAAAGTGTCATTATCCCATTTGCATTCCTAATCCTCGAGGCACTTAAGAACTTACCCTATTAAATCGGGAGGCTGAAAATCACTCGGGCAAATATAACAAACAGAAAATAAAAATCAACCTGGCAAAAACATGCATTGCCAATTGTCCCAATTAAATTAAGCAATCAACATTTATTATTCTAAGAAAAAAAATCTCACATATATACTATTTTTCGCCTCTTCATTCATAGAATGTGGGCTGTAGCTGGCAAGGAATAAGGATAGAGCAAATGTTCCTAAACAATTACGCTTAATTAAACAATCAATCCACATATTTAGTCCTGTTTACTTCATCGATTTGAGTTTTGTTACAGTAAAAAATTTTCAGAAACAGTAATATTTAATTTTTTTACTATAATAAAAAATTATCACATAAAATCACATATTAACACGAATTTAAAACTCGAGTCAGTAAACTAAAATGAACCCTTATTATTTAAGCCCCAAAAAAAAAATTTGCCACTTTTCTAATCTTCCTTGTGCGTGGAATGTGAGCAGTGTTGTAAAGCCTCCAATTGGTATAATGCGTCACCTTTCCCAATCATAAAGAGAACAAAACAAGAAGAAGCTAATCAAGATATCTTTTTTTATTCAATTCTTGGAAGCATGGAAATTGGAAAGTCAGATGGACAAACCACATTCTCCCATTATCCTCGGAAACTAAACTAGCTTTGTGAATCCCAATCATACATGACGAGATAACACATTAGCTTCCCCATTAAAAAAAAAAAAAAAAAAAAAAAAAACCCAAAAACAAAAAGAAAAAAAAACACAATACTCCCCCCAAAAAAAAAAAAAAAAAAAAAAAAAAAAAAAACCTTAAAAAGTTGCTTCTCGAATCCACATTGGACAAAAAGCTCTTTTCTTCATGCTAAATTTAAGGCGGCGGCCAAAACGACGACATTGAAACGTTACTGAATATACACTTCCGGATCAATGCTTCCAACCACTTTCAACAATATTATAGAATTAGTTAAAAATTATAATAAAAACCACAATAATCACTTGATCAAACCATATGAAATAGAATAGATTGGAACTTATAAGTTTGAGAGGACCGGATTCAAACCCGCGTTATTTTATGCTGCTATTGATGCCTTTGTATCTAGGAAATATCCTGATGAGTGGAGTGTTATTCCGACCTTTGCCTCCATTCTAGACCGTTTAGGTTCTGACCTTGACTTTAACTTTCCCTGAAAATGTCTCTGCTGATCGTGTAGCTAATTGGGCCTTTGTTTCTAACTCCTCTGGTACCGTCACTTTGGAGGAGGCGGCGTCCTCTCTGGCCACCATATCTTAGAGTTTGTTTAAGAAAGAATGGCACGTTTAAAATTCGTTTTAAAATAATTTTATTTTTTTATATAAAAATAAAAACATAAATATTTTTAATCTTAGACAATAATTATTTTTAAAAATGTATTTGGTAGTTTTATCAATATATTATTTTTAGTGTAAAAAAATTTATTTATGTCTTTCTCTCTTTCTACTCGAGAGGAGAAAACAAAGACAAAAAATGAAAAACGATTAAAAGTTATTTTTCATTTCTCTCTTATTTTACACTAAGCCAAAAAATCGTTTTCATTTCCGTTTTTTGTCTTTATTGCGCCAAACGCCGTTTTAAAAACGTTTTCATTTTTTCTTTCTTGAAAAACATAAAAAATAAAAACGAGATCAATTCCAAATACGGCCTTTGTGTTTGTGTTTTTAAGCAATAGAAGAATAGAAGTATAAGTTAGAATTTTTCTATAACTGTTTGAGTAGTGCATGAAAGTGTTTTTAAAATTTTTTAAACCTATTTAGATAAATAAATTAAAAGCTCTTATTCTTGTTTTAATGTCTATTATGCCTTTTCTCTTTTTTTTTTAACAAAAATTCACTTCATGATATAGAACTTTTTTGTGATATTTCTTGCAAAAAAATAAAAAATAAATAAAACCAATGAAAATAAAAAATAAAACATCATAAATAAATATAAATAACATATCCATATATATTAGGTCAACACATGTCAAATGTCAAATTTTAGAAAAAACCATAAAAATAAATATTTTATTACAAGCACAACAAAAAGACAAATATCCACACAGTACCAAACCCACAAGTAGTATTATCCATCAAACTATGAACTTTTGAACGGAAATACCCAAAGGTTAAAAGCACAACAGAAAAAACCATGTATGTACCTGCACAGAGATGAAAGTCGTGAACAACCCACAAGAAATTTCAGAAATTTCCCTAGCAGAGCATTCTAGAAGAGGGAAATGGACTAATGGAGTAAAATATAAGATGTATTTTGCCAGAAGAAACGCCAATATAATAAGGGATATGGATGACATTTTACATTTGTTTTTCCTAAATGAAAGGTTAAAAATGTAAATAAAAATACTTAATTAGGCTTTTCATAAATACTTATTTTACAAACACCTTTAACGTACTTGTTTCACAAGTGCTTATAAAAGCCAAAGGTCAATACCTTTAACCTACTTATTCCATAAGTGTCTAAACAGACCAAAAAGTTACTTTCGGAGTAAATAAGTCAAAAAAAAAAACCCAATTCAAACGGGCCTTTAACCATTTTCTGGCTTTTCAATAAAGTCTTACGTTCAGAAAAAAAAAGATTAAGTTTAATATAATTTGCAAAAAATGAAGGAATCTATGCAATATTCCTAAAAAAAAGTAACGAATGGAAAAATTTGTCAGTCCCTATAGTATTTATATATGCTTGAGATTGGCATGATTATATAATATGTCTTGTTAGATCTGATGTTACGTCTGATATTCTAGATGATGTTGAAATATTGTCTAGAAGATGACTTAATTAATTAAAATTCGGATTAATTACGTTGTTTGAGTAGAATAAAGTACAGAAATCAAAATAGACACGTAATATGGTATCGCAGTTCGGTGCGCACACCTACTCTGTGGGGCCATGCCTAGACAATAAACAGTTTTACTATACTTCAAGAATTACAACACTGACGGACTTATTCACTCAAAGACTCCCTCTTAGACGATGACGCCGCTGTGATGAAATCACACAATGACTATATTTAGCGTGCACCACACGTCTTCTAAACTGCACGGCGAACTCCCTTCGACCAACAAAGTTTCTTTCCAAAGGCAACAAATTCATCTCCCGAAAGACGATCTCAATAACACACAAAACTCACAAAAAACTCGCATACTCTTTTCTAAAAATATTCTATAAAACTATACTCTCTCTAACTGAAACCAAAACCTTTAATAAGATTTCTAAAAGATCACAAAAATCTGGTTTAAAAACTTAAAACACCATTCTCTTATCTTTTCCCAAAATCTTCTCCGATATAATCTCCACAATCGTTTAGTTATTGGCTTCATATATATAACCTCACGTCAATAGCCAATAGCCAATATATATATATCCTAAAGATAATGTCTTTGAAGTATATATCGTAGTGACTCAATTGAGCCTTTGAAGTATATATCGTAGTGACCCAATTGAAACAAATCAATACACATTCGGATAATACATCTCATTTTTAAATTCAAATCACTCCTTTTAAAATAATAACTTAATTTTCACATTATCTCTTTCTAAAATTCCATTTAAATTCAAATAATCAATGACTTATCTTTATCTCTCCAAATCTCAATTAATATCTTATCTTCCTTTGACCAAGCTTTTATCCTTATCTCTTTAAATCTCAACTCAACACAATCTGCAATTTTAACTTCAAATATAATTCAAATTCTTCTGCAATCTGAAATCTTCTTGAACCTATTTCTAAATTTTTACAAAATTACCAATAAATTGCCGACTAATAAAAATACCTAACAATGTAATATGTTAATATAATAACCAGTGCTTCTTTAAAAAGGTTTCTTCTCACAAAAATAAAAAGAATAACAAGTGGAAAGTTGGCTGCATTATAAGCCTAATAATCCACGGCAAAAGGGCCCGGAATCCCCTCGAAACATGTCCATGGGATGTGTACAAAATAATTCCAAGGTACTGTTTTCCTTTTGGGAAATTTTCATTATATATATGACAAATAATAATAATAATAATAATAACAATAATCAGAAAACGCAGGCTTTAGTGATTATATTATATATACGCATTAACAATTGATTTGGATATGTGTTTTTACTAATTCCACTTTGCTATGAACCTGCCTTCAATTCACATTGTATCTTTGATTGTTGCTGGTACTTGTGCGGCTTCTTTGGTTGTTGCTTTCAGTCATATTCTCGTTACGACGACTCTTTCTTCTGTTCATCTCTGCGTACATTTCTTCTATCATTGGCTTCCATAGCCTAA
Source organism: Morus notabilis (assembly GCF_000414095.1). Classification (NCBI taxonomy): domain Eukaryota; kingdom Viridiplantae; phylum Streptophyta; class Magnoliopsida; order Rosales; family Moraceae; genus Morus; species Morus notabilis. The sequence goes on along the minus strand of NW_010361209.1, from coordinate 315,409 downwards.
CACGGGCGTTTATAAACCAATTCGATACCTGCACGCATTACCCAACATCCACATTAACAAATAATACTATAAGGCACAGGTGTGGTGCCGAGCACCAAAAATATGGGATCCACCTTTTATTAGCGGGCGGTACTTAACACTGGTGTTGGCGTGTTGCCCCATGTATTTTTCAGAAAAAATAATTATTCAAGTTGTGTTGGTTTTCAACCAAAAAGAAAAAAGTGATAATAATAATACCTGGTTTCTGGTTAACCCACTTTTTACTGCAAGCAATTGTTTCTCTGCATCTTTGGGATACCTGAATTAAGCAAACAATTGAGATGAGATTTCGTTATATGACAATGTGCTACTCCTAAAGAATAAGATGAACAGAATAAGTAAGATAATAACTTACGGATGAAGGAAGTTCTGAAACATCCAAGCCCGTAAAACCGAGACAGATCTTTCGGGCAAGCCTCTTTGAGGTCTCCACAATTGGTGTTCTTTCTTTTTGAGCTGCTGAAGAGCCCATTGCTTCTGTATGAAAGAAGTCTCGAACGATCTTTCGGTGTCTCCCGAGCATGAAGGGTCAAAACTCGATCCCATCGCGAGGCATTGGTTGCTAATCCTCTCTCTCAAGCTTTTGTACAATATAGATATTGTTTGGAGAGCAAAACGAGCATGTATCTGAGGATCCAACTCAGTAGCCGCATGAAAGGCTGATATAACTGTGTGAATCTCATCCAAGCATTGGTTATAACGGTCATCAACCTAAGATCAACAACAATGGCCTTATTACATTTGAATGTCCAAATAGTAACAGATTAAAATGAAAGAAAACAGCCTAAATTGGTAAATATATATTGGGATCTCTATTTCAAAAAAGGCCTGAGAAGATAGACCAACATACCATTTGTAGCAAAGCCAGGAGTTTGGCTTTCTTTGTCTCGATTGCTCGTCGGTGCAATGCAGGGTCAACTTCTCCTCCTTCAGGCCTACTACCACCATCTGAGGGATCCATCAGCGATATCTCTCTTTGTGCGGAGCAGTTTGAAGAAAATGGTGTGTTAATGGCTAAACTGGCATTCAAATAATTGGCATGGTCTACATTCTCCAGTGAAAAGCTTGCAATCTGAGCAAGTATCTCCTGAACTGCGCAAAGATATTGCGAACCTAATATAACTTGCGAGAATTGGGGGGGTCTGTAGGAGCCAAAACTCAGAGAAAGCTCCTCGCTGTTGCAAGAAGTTTGATCCGAGCCCAACATTGTCTCATTTGAAGAGTTGTGAGCCACCGCGGAGCAAGACATGTCTGAGCATTGACCTGGAATGTTCATCCCAGTAATGGCAGAAGGCTGAGATGTGGCAAGAGTTAAAGAGAGCTCATTACTAAACTTAGAGGAACCATAAGAATGAACAGTGGTTAAACTTGCACTATCTGGTGATATCCATCCATTAGGGGCCAAATTTCCAGTGGATGAATAAGGGTGAAACTCAGAAGAACTTTTCCCAACAAGCTCTAATGAGGCAGGGTACTTCTGGATATCCCACTGACTGTTGATTATACCGAGCACTTCATCGTTACCGCCGTTCATGGAGGTTGGAAACCGAGAATTCGAGGTGTTAGAGCAATTATTCTGAACAAAATCTGCTAAAACTTCCGCGGAATACATTTGAGGCATCACTGAAATGGCTAAGTTGTTGAGATTTTCTTGAAGGCCACCCTTTGCAGCCACATAGGCAGCAATGGTAACGGCAGATTCAGGGGTTTCCTGAAACTCGCAGTTTGCTGCAGCACTTGAACTGCCGAGTGAGGCGTCTCTAGCGACATTCCTTTTGTATGTGTAGAATGCGTTTGGACTGACAATATTCTCTGCTTGATTCGTGACATGAAGATCACTAGAGTGATCAAATGAATAGGATTGAACTAGTGAGTTCATGGTTGAATGCGGTGAAATCCCATCCATTACTAGAGAATTTCGGCTTGCCATGTCCGGTGATGAAATGTTAAACATCTGATTCTCCATATCAACCGCTATCATAAGCAACAAATTTCTAATCCCTTTATGAAATTTCTCAACCAGAATCAAGAGATATGTGTATAATGGCAATGGTCACTCAACTCTGCTTTTGACAATATGCTTTCAAGTATTATTAACCTGAAAATTCCACAAGTATTGCTAATAACAAGTCACAAGATAATAGTGGAAGGCGGTGGTTCATAACAAAGATGATTAGGACATTGATTACTTTCATTTTGACTATTTTCCTTGGCAACCAAATGTGAGCATTCAGGTTTGAAAACTTTTCTAAGAGGCAAGAGAGATCAAGTTATATTTTACTTCCAAAACTATTAGAGGGCACTATTTACGAAAATACAAACATGCAAGTAATATGCATCGATCTATCATGTCCCTACCAACCTAACCTATGCTTTGACTTGCAAAAGGGGATATTAAAACTCTTCAAACTACTTGAATACACTAATTAATCTCGGACACCCACATGATCCAGTCTAAATTACTCATTAAATAAAAGTTAATTTGTTCTGTTATGTGACTAGAAAGTACTGAAGAGAAACCCAGAGATCAAATTTAAACACATAAATAGTCACCCCAAAAGATAATAAAATAAAAAAGAAGGAAACAATTAAGTTCCAAATGTCTGTGTTCAGGACTAATTTTGAAAAAAAAAGAAAAAAGAAAAAGCAACAGTACAAGCCATGAACAGATGCTAAGAAAGTGAAAGAAACTCTCACCTTGCATTGATAAGTAGAGGAGATATTTGCCATCATAAATACACCAAGAATGAAGTTTTCCCCAACAAACCTTTTTCAAGGCAAAATGGAGTTAAGAATTTCCAATGCAGATTCATAGGATTGTCCCAAATGAGTCCCCCATGGCAAAATTTTCAAAGTTCAAAAGATAAAGTGGTCTTTTCCATACGGTTTGACAGCAATGTGTATGCCTTCAACAGGTACCAAAATAGGCAAAAGTGCAGAGCAAAGTGCAGAAGTATCTCTGGTTTTTTTTTTCTTTTTTTTGATACTTATCTCTGGTTTTTTTCTTTGTATGCAAAAGAGCACAATCAAAAGACAGATAAAGTGGTGGGAAAAAGAACGAGAGGAAAAGGCCAACAAGCCTCTCATGCATTATCCCCCTCACCTTTCTCTAACTACAACAAATGAAAGGCCAATAGGAAAAAAGTAGGCCATTTTTTTTCTCTTTGCATGAACAGAAAAGTATAATTTTCTTCAAGAAACCCAAAACCCAAGAAACTGAACTTCAGTCTCAGACCCCATATAATAAGATTCACACACTCTCTCTCTCTCTCTGGTCAGAAGATTTTAAAGCTCAACAACAACACATAAAATGGGTATTGAAAGAAAAAGACACCGAACTTAGGGAACCCATCAAAAGGAAGAAAAAGAGAGTAGAATCATCATCGTCATTTATCATAAAGCCCAAAAATAAAAATAAAAAGGGCTTCTTCTGCTTCTGATGGAGGTGATCACGAATGATCAATTGGTTTGGATTGGACCCATTAATTAAGATAGAGAGTAAGAAAAGCCACAGAAGAAAAAACAATAAGATGTATAGAGAGAGAGAAAGAAGGAGAGAGAGAGAGAGAGAGGAAACACATTACTCTTGTGTGCAGTGCCACTCATTTCTGTTGCAGGCTTTAGAGGGCCCATCCCTCCCCTCTCTCTGAACTTCTTTGTCGTCCTCACCACCTCTCATTATCTGCTTCTCTGCAATCATCATAATCAAAATATCTGGATTCCCTCTGCTCCAACTTCTGTTCCTGCCAGGTCCTCTCAGCACCATTTTTCAGACCAAAGAAATAAAAAAAGAAGCTTTTTTCTTTACCTGTTTTAAGACACCACACCAAGCTAGCGTGAGTGATTGAGAAAGAAAAAAGAGTGAACCCAAAATATATATAAATATATATATATACATACATATATATATATATATATATATATACAGAGAGAGGGAGAGAGAGCAACTTTCACTTCAGAATCTAACAAATAAAAGGGGCTTTAAAAGCGAATCAATGAGACGGGAAAAGAAAGGGAGATACTGTTGTAAACAGTGTACTTCTGGTGATGGACAGCAGAAGGAGATGACATGATGATGCAAGCCAACCCCAAAAGTGTCACGAGAAAATCCTGTGGGGAAATCTTTGAATCCAATTTATAATAAATTTTCTAAGCTAAAGAGAAGTAGCTATTACGAGAAGACCAGCTATTGTTGCCTTTATTTCTGACTATGCCTACGTATAATCATAATCATGATGGCACAAAAGTCATAATACATTAACGAAGCAGCAGTTAAACCCAACGTAAACTCAGGATTCTACTATAGTTTTTTTTTTTTTTCGTCCCGCTTGGAGATAATTTTGACCATAAAGTAATCTCAGATACGGTAGCATCAAATATAATAAATAAAGTATGATAATTTAATACCATTTTTATTAAATATGTCTTTATTTTACTAATACCATATATTTTTAAATATATCTCAATCTAAATATGTTTTTGCCTAACAACACTCTTAAATACAATTTTTAATATGTACCCATAAATAATTTTTTTTCTAATTTGCTCCACTGAAAACTTTATTTTCCTTTTAAGTATGCTTCACTTAATTTTTATTTTTTATTTTTTGTCAAACTAAACTCTTAGACGGCGTTTGGTTTATGTATTCAGAATTATGATTCAAAATCATTCTCGTTTTACGTGTATTTTTTATGAGAGAAAATACTGTAAAGAATCATGAATCATGATTCAAAATTAGTGACGAATATAGGAAACAAACGTCCCCTTAAAATACACTATCACATAATTTGAATCAACATAATATTAGTGTAATTATATAAAAAATTTATATGAATCCTTAGGTAACAAAAACTCTTGATTTTTATTCATTTTATTAACTCAAGTCATATTATTACAGTTATATTCAAGTCATATTTATAACTACCCTTTTTCAGTCATTACAATATTATTATAGCATTTTTTTTCTTATAATTCTCTTATATATAACTCGAATCCTGACTTAAGTTGTATAAATATATTCTCTATAAAGTTTTATTAAGAGCATATTTAGTTCGTTGATTCGAGTTTTTAATTTGAATTGAGATATGACTTTGTGTAAGAATTTTTTATTGTAATAAAATAGTTAAATATAACTGTTTTTTAAAACTTTTTACTGTAGTAAAACTCGAAATAAACAGAGCCACGAGTGCACGTATAGAAAAATATGATTTTAATTTTTAATGGCTCGGCGATACGAAAGTTGCTCTAGATCGGGACGTGATGGGTAAAATCTTCCCTCAACCAGGCGCAAGATTCTGGCGCGCTTTCAAAGAAAAAAAGAAGATCCCCGGCCCAAAATAAAATCGTTGACACATATGTTGCACTGTTTTTTTTTTCCTCTTCCTTTTAATGCTTAAGGGTGTTATGTAATAATTATCATTTATTAATTTAAATTTTTAATTTAAATTAAAATATAATTTTATGTAAAAAAATTTTTATAATAAAAAAATTAAGAAAACGTTTGGTAAGAGAATTCGTATCCTGATTCGAATTATAGTTCATAGTTCGTTACAGTATTTTTTCTCATAAAAAATATACATAAATTGAAAATAATTCTAATCTCATGATTAAAATTCATGAACCAAACGTCTTCTAAATGTAATTGTTTTTAAAAAATTTTTATTATAAAAAAATTTAAATTTTAAACTTAAATTAATAAAATAAATAGAATATAACTTTTTTTTTTTTTATGAGAGAGAGAACGTATCTGTTTTTCCAGGCAACATAGAAGCATGCATACAAACCAGGCGCTTTTTTTTTTTTTTTTTTTTTCTTTTTTTGCTCTGGTACAAACCAGGCACTTAAATGTATGCTCATTTATAATTCATAATTACTTGTCGTATTAGGTAATGACCATTTTACAATGTGTTATTTTTTTTAAAAAACATTTTAAGATAAAATAAATTATTAGCTTATTTTTTGGTGAATAAAATAATCATCAGCTTTGTATCTTGAGTCATCCTTCAAAATGTAATCGCGGGGACAAGAACTGACGTAATACATCATTATTGTTATTGATGTTGTTGTTATTGTTTTATTATTATTATGGAATTGACATGAGAAATAATTGATTATTCTAATATAAGTTTGGGCGGTTTTACTATTTGAATTAAAAATTTAAAAATAAATTTATATAAAAAAAATACTGTAATAGAAATATTTAAATTTTTATAAAAACAAATAATATAGTAAAAAATTTGAATTTGAATTCGAATAGTGAAACAAACGAAGCTGTAATTTATTTATTCTCAATTTAATTTAATATATTTAAAAGCCTAATTAGTATTAGAAAAGTATGAACAGATAAATCTAATATTATTATTTCAAAGCTTTAAACTTTAAAAAAAAGCAAAAAAGAAGAAAAAAATGAATTAAAAGGAAGCCTACACCTTTTTTTCGTTTTTTGGTGAAAAAATTAATAATTAGAGCTTCTTCATATTTTTGATCCCATCAAAGAGCAAGCAAGAGGTACAAATACTACTTGAAAAAAAAAAATCAGATGATAAAAAATATTATTTATGTCGTTCTATTTAAAAATATAAAAATTATTATTTAATTAAAAATATAAAAATTAAAATAACAGGTAATCATTTAAAATAATATAAATAATAAATTTAACAAAACCAACCAGAAGCAAACCAAAACCATGTACTTCTCTTTCTCGTACTATACTTTTCTCGCTTACTACATAACCAGTAAGCACGATTCTGAACTGGGCCAGGCCTTAGACGTCAAGATCCCCAGCACTTCCCACTAAAGACGGCTCTAGGCCTGCATTGAAGCCCTGGTGGGCCGTGTTTTACCTGGATTTGGATTAATGTTCCATGCAAGTGGGCGGGCTTCACTATTTACTCTAAAAAAACAAGAGAGAGAGAGAGAGCTTCTTTTTTTTTTTTTTTTTTTTTTTTTTTTCCTTTCTTTTTCTTTTTATGGGGGAGTAGAGGAAAAAAAATATGGGTCTTTACACATATAGTATAAAAAAAAAAAGAAGAAAAAGAAAGAGAGCTTCATTATTAGCAACGGGTAAAATCATTTTAATATTTTGTTATATCGAAACTTCTCAAAAACACACTATATTCCTTATAATATTATTTAAGGAGGTACTTTCAAGTTCTAAAAAGCATCTTCCTTCTAATTAATTAATTAGATTCTAAAAATTTTGCATAAAAATAAGTTACACAAAACATTTTAAAAGAAAACATTTTTAAAATGTTGAAAAATATTTTATAAAACTTAATTTAAGCAAAATTTTTACAATATGGAAAAAAGCTAAAAACAATTAGGAAATTCACTTGACCATTTAGAGTTCAGATCAATACGGCACAACGCACAACATATTTTGATGGGCCTTTCATTCTTGGAGACAAGTTAACAGGACTAACAACTACGTTGCCCAGTCCAACGATGACCAACTTATAAGCAGTATGTATGGCTGTGATAAATTAAGGCCCAATTTATTTCACCGATTATAATTTTACTACATAAATATTTTAAAAAATAGTCACATTTAATTTTTTTATTATAGTAAAAAATTCTCACATAAAGTCACATATCAACTCGAATTAAAAACTCGAATCAACGAACTAAACACATCATAAATTATTTCACCTAAAACACAAGTTGATAAACACCAATTATTGAGTGCACGGAGCCTAATTAAATTGACCTAATTTTAATTGGTAAGAATACTTTAAAATTTGTACTCTCATTATTTCCGTGTCTTAATTTTACTTAAATTGTGGAACTGGTTTTTAGAGAAACTAGAGAAAACATAGAGCGTGAGAGATGTGTGGTTCTCTTATAATCTTTTTCGTTATCATGAAATCTTATTGCGACTGAAAGGGCAAGCAAGTCTCGTGTTGATTGTTGAGTCACTTATATATAAACATTATATGTGCTTATTATTATTATTATTATTTAGATCTTTCACTAGTAAAAGAGTAGTTTGTCTAATTAATATCACCAATTTATCTCGTGAAAGTCAGCGAAGTTAGAAGACACGGCACAGAAGTTGTTCTGTTTATCACTCATACGTGCGTGTGAATGAAAGAACACGAGCGTTGCTTCTCAATCTCATGAAAAAAGATTTCTTTCCGCACTTTTTTTTTTTCTTTTTCAAACGAAATCCACACAGAGAAAATTTGACTACCTATTATTTTCCTATATCACACAGTAACATTGAGACGTGATCATGAGCTGCCGTGAAGAACTAATAAAAAGGATCACGATAAAATGTACTGATTCGTAACTACCCAACATTTTGGACCGAATCAAATAAAATAACGCAAAAAAAAAAACAAAAAAAAAAAAACCTGTATTGTCTTGCAAACCAAATGGTTTATGTGAAGTTGATTTGTGTAACGTAACAGATAAAAAAAACTATAGTAAAAATATTTAATTTAAATTTTTATGAGTGAAAATACTGTAATAATAAAATTTAAATTGTGATAAGAGTAATGTTAATGTTTTTTTAACAAGGGAAAGATAAGTGGGAAATTATTAGCGGCTGAAATTGAAAACGGCTAATGTACTGGAGTCTAAAGAAAGTTCTTTTTTCTTTTTTATAATTATTATTGTTTTTTATTAGAATCTTACGCTGGCCTAGAATGCCCAGTTTGAGTTATGGCCAGTTACGGGTCTTCTAAAGAGTACTCTCCCGTAACGGAGCTTATTGCTAACTTTTCACATCCTATGTATATTCATTGAATTCAGCTACAACAGATGAAGTGGTAAGCCCGCTTATCTATTTATCTTATTATCTTAAGCGATAGCAGACTTTTCGGCTCGGTGAAAGAGGTTGTCTCGTCGGCATGATTCACGTAATAAGGTGAGGGTAATTCTGTCTTAATAAATCAGTTTTGTTAGGTTAAATTAGGCCCAATATCCTTTGATTTCTGTAAAATAGTATTAGAGAAGGCCCAATTTTGTAATGTTGGGTCCTCCAATATTGATTTATTCGCAGCGGTTTGGCATGGTCTACGCTGTGCGTGAGGGGGCGTATTAGAATCTCACATTGACTGGATATACTGACATGATCCACGTAATAAGGTGAGAACAATCATCTTCTAATAAATTGATTTTGTTAAGTTGAGTTATGCCCGAAATTCTTTAATTTTTGTAAAAAATGAGGAATTCACTTGCCTCAAAGGTTGCGCACAAGTCATCTCAGAAACAAAAAACGAAAAAACATCTTTTGTAGTCGTTGCCGTTGAACCAAGGGTCGACATTTGAGCCACATGTAAAGGTTGCACCAAACTATATACCTACTGTCCTCTCTAATTCTCTGATTGCTATTAGTTATCACACTCTTCTCATATCAGTAGTACCGTACATATGAGCACACATCTTTCAAATCTTTCATCATTTCACCCCCTGAAAATACGGTCACGCAATCTTTATCACGTTGAAGTGCAAGAAAGCCGTTTAAGAATCTCGTTCCTTTGCCAAACATCCTCTCTAAGTTTTTTATCTGTTAGCGGTGTGTTTGATAAAGAGATTTGTATCCTGATTCGAATTATAATTCATGATTTATTATAGTATTTTTTTTATAAAAAATACACGTAAATTAAAAATAGTTCTAATCTCATGATTCTAATTTATAAACTAAACGTCTCATAAATTTATATAAAATCACGTAAAAATTAAAAAATACGTAAATTAAATAGTTAAAACAATCTAATTTATAAATATGCCAATATCCTTTAATTTTTTTCTAAACGAAAAAGAAAAAGACAAAGAAAGGCTGCTTAATTTGAGACGACTTTATGTTTAAGTAACCGGTCTACAAGTTTATGATTATGACGGAACATAATCATTGACTAAAAGGTTAATATTTGTTGGTATTGACAAATAACTATAGCCAACTATTGAAATAAGAGAGTTTTTTTTTTCTTTTTTTTTTTGTAAGATTGAATAAAATGAACTATTTATATTTTTTATTTTTTAACTATTAAATTTATATAATTATCTGTTCTACGTACTTTTTTAATATGAATACGTAATTTTGATTAAATTCAAATTTAAACTGAATCTAGGGGACTACCGGATAAAGTCTCTTAAAATAATAATAATAATAAGAGATTCGAAACTCACTAGAGTGAAACAAGCAGCCACGAGTAATAATGGCATATATTATACTTGTAGGTCCAGTTACTACTTTTGTTTCTCACAAGGACAAATGCCTTATCTATATAAATAACATGCAGAGTTAAATATTGGATTATCTAAGATACAAGCTTTTACACTTTCTCATATGGGCAATTCTTTCCACAATAAGAAGAAACCAAAGTAGTTCAACTACATTATTTTTTGCACATACCCCATAAACCTCTCAAACCTTTATTATTGGAGAGAAAAACCAATAATATTATTCTAAAATAATACGCCCATAAAATAAAATAAACCTCTCCATTCTCCAACCAACCCGAATTAAAATATACAAATTCAACAATCCAACTAACAGATATATATATAAGTATTTTTCTTGATTTAAAAAGCGGAGAGAAACAAAATCTAAACGATAACTATTACCATCGAAAAATTCAAACAGGCAAAATGACGTCGACTGAAACAAAGGAACTAATCATGTCCATGCAAAGAAGCGGCGGCGACGACGGCGAGTTTCTGGAGGTTCAACTTGACGACGGTATCGGCGAACATCTTCGTGTCCTCGCCGGTGTTCCCCTCCGGTATGTCGACGACGTACGACTCCAAAACCACCGTATATACGTTCCCTTCGCCGCCGACGAACTCGTTGACCGACGTCACCGACCGGTAGTTGTTGAGCCGGTGCTCGCCGCCGACGACTCTGAAGCTGAGAACGTGCCTCTCGTCGTCCAAAATCTCCAGCCTCTCCACGCTCGTCGACGCCGGCAGCCCCGACACGACAGTCACCTCCCTCACGCTCCCCACCGCGATGGCGGCGGCGGCGCCGTTATTATTGCTCCTCATGTTGCAGCTCTTTATGAAGTGCTTGTACTTTTGTGGGCTGTCGAAGCTGCGGACCAGGGCCCACACCGCCTGGGCTGGGGCCTCGATCCGTTGGGTTATCAGGGACGTGCATCTGTTGGCCGGAAACGACGTCGGATAGAAGTTGTGGTAAGTCGTAATCATGGGTTCCAGCTCGGCGTATTCCTCCGGAGTTAGGCCGTGTGGTGGAGCCATTTGGTTTCCTTTTTCCATGGCCTTTTAATTATGTGTATATGTAAACAATATATTCGTGTATGTATATATGTATATATGTATATATATAGCTCTATAGCAGAAATATATAGAAAAGAAGGTTATTATAGAGAGCTTTTTTTGTTCATAGAGGGGATATTGGTAGAGAAGCCAAGAGAGAAGAGAACCGTCGCATGGACACATGAGGGTGTGTATATATGTAATCTAATGTGGTTGTCTGGTTTTGTTTTAGACGGAAATGCCCTTGAGATTCGTGTTGTCATTTACTCGAGATTGTTTAATTTTTGTTTGAGATAATCGGAGTTTGGGCTGCAGTCTAATACTATACGAGGAAAGTGTCTGTCTTTAGCTGCTTTTTTTTTTTTTTTAGATTTATATTTGTAGGTGCTTCGTGAAATGACCGTTCATTATCTGCTTTAATTAATCAATAAGCAATGGTTTATCAGCTAATTAATATATATATATATATATGTGTGTGTGTGTGACATTTTTTTATATTATTGGTAAAGGCCACGCTAGACACGTTTGATAGGAGTGTTAATTGTATAATTTATTCACATGACTACTCTACTTAGTAGCACATCGTGATATAAATTGTACTTTGAATATGACGTTTAAAAAATAGACTATTTGTCCAAAATTAAGATTACGTTCATTTCACTGATTTAAGTTTTATTATAGTAAAAAACTCTCAGAAACAGTCACATCTAACTTTTTTACTACAGTAAAAAGTTTTTACATAAAGTCACATATCAATTTAAATTAAAAATTTAAATCAGTGAATTAAACGAACCCTGGATATATACCTGATAAACTTATAAGTGCAATATTTTACAAGTTCATCACAATATTACGCCTGTCTAATTATAATACACGAAGCCATAAATTGTACGCTCGCTTGAACATGGAATTTTGGCGCTGACTTTATGAAATTATTGGTCATAAGTCATAACTAATCGTTTCCTGAAACAAAAAAAAAGGGAAAAAATATCAGTCACAATCATGCCTGCAATACTGATATTAGGATGGTATTAGGAGAAGGGGTGTAGAAATAAAATGGAAAAAACGGCAGGGGTAAAATTGGGAAAAAGGAGAGGGAAGGATTGAAGAAAGAGAGTGGTCGCAATCGTTGAAAAGGGCAAGCTGGAGATTCGTGGATCATGTGAGAACTCTAACAAACTACCGCGTGATCTAAACTCTACTTTGCAGGATTCCCCCACTCTCACCTGGCCCCACCAAACTTTTCCCAACTGTACCATTCTACATCATTATTTTTTTTTTAATTTAATTATTATACAACATAGATGTTATTATTATTTATTATTATTATTTTTTTACGAAATGAAATTTCAGCCGCCGATTGATATATGATATGTATAAGAACCTAATTGTTTTAATTACATTGTTTTTGGTGTCGTGAGAACTTTATTCAATTATCGAGTTGGTTATTTGTAGGAGAAAGTAAAAAAAAAAAAAAAGAGGAAAGAAAGAAAGAAAGAGGCAAATGAAGAACGTACGGGATTGAGCAGCTTTTTAGCTTTAGGATGGCCATATAATGCATTTTGCGTGATAATTGTGATGCTGTCTAATAACTTATATATATATATATATAATTATACCCCAAGTCGTTGCAGATTATAATATCTTCTTTCTTAATTTTTCCCTTTTCTTTGACTTTATTTTTTCGCTTGCAAAAATTTATACGTTAATAAAACTATTGGCTTTATCCGTACTATATGGTTTCACACCAAGCTAAGAGAAAACAGATAGCACACAGCTCTGCACTTTATGGCTGCATACGGAGCTGAAAAATTTTATCTTTGAAAAGGTTTCCATTTTCCAATTTCTCTCAGGCTGTCTTTCTATTTTGTATAATTAAAATTGTATATTTGACCAAGTAATCGAAGTGTACATGTATTTTTCCTTTGGAATGATCCGCGTGATTTATACATAAAAAAAAATACTAATGAACTTTATTAATTTGATTAACGTTTATTTTTTTTGTTTGGTAAATATTTAACGTTGTTAAATCATATATACACTAATGGGGAATTTTTAAAAAATCAATCAATAAAGTAACGTTATAATATTTTTATCACTGTTGGTAAATTTATCTTATGTTACTAATAACCTGCAGATTATTTTTCAAAATTTACTAATTATCTTTTGTACATTGTATGTTATTTTTTATAGTGATATCATAATTTTGTGTAGTAACATAAATAATAATAGAGTTGGAAAAAAAATAATAGTTAAACTTAAAATTTTCAATGTACTAATTAACTATGACCTATGAAAGAAGCTTTAATTTTGAAGACATGATATTGCAGTGACTCTCAAGGAAAGATATACGTGGTTTGGACAAGCAACCTAGAAATATATATATATATATATATATGTATATATATATATATATTATATACACACATATTCTGTATTATCTAGTATACACTTAATATTATATATATTAGGCACACATAAACTCCTTGCACAAAGAACATGAATCTAGAGGAAGTCACTGACACAAAGGTGTTGTCTTAATGTAAACCAACAGCTGTATATATGTTTCAGTATCCATTTATAGGTGACTGAAAAAATATATAGAGTGTATTTGGAACTCATTCTAAAATAATTTTATTTTTTATATATAAATAAAAATGAAAACGTTTTCAATTTCAGACAGAAATCATTTTTAAAAATGTGTTTGATAGTTTTATCAAGAGATTTTTCAGTGTATAAAAACCTAATAATGTCTATTTTTGAGGAGAAAATAAAAACAAAAAATAAAAAACGACTAAAAGTCATTTTTCATTTCTCTCTCATTTTACACTAAATTAAAAAATCTTTTTCATTTCCCTTTTTTGTCTTTATTGCGCCAAACGCTGTTTTGAAAACGTTTTCATTTTTTTTCTAAAAAATGTGAAAAATAAAAACATAATCAATTCTAAACACGGTCATATATTCAATTCAAGAAGAGGGTGACCAAAAATGTCATGGTTTGCTCTAGTCAGACAAATAGTCACAGGGCAGGAGATAATTAGTTGCTCTTGTACTGGATTTACATATATTATTTTGGAGTTTTTTTAATAGGATTAGAAAAATAAATTATCTTTTCTACTTTTAGTAGCCAAATTCATATTACAAACGATATGTTCTATATATTTTTATAATTTGATGTGATTTAAAATATATCTAAACAATCAAAAGTTGTACTTATCAATATGGCCTTACTGAATAAAATCCTAAATTATTTATATATATATATCAATTTCTGTAATCTCTACAATCTGTCCAATATTTAAATAGCCATAAGATATTATTGGAGGAAATACTGAAATGTTTTACTTCGTCAATAGAAATATTGGCCTTGGAGTTACACAACGACCTTTTCATCTTCCAATCAAAGTTAGCTATATATAGCTAGTTTTGTCGCCATTCCACGACATGTTTGGCATGGATTGTTGTGTTCAGATTGTCCTTGACTGCTCATGAAGAAAAATTAAAGTATGCTATATATCTATTCCCTTAGAACTAGTATCAAAGAAAGAGGTGATGCTATATACGTATAATGTTTGGTTAGTATATATATAAAAAAGAGTATAATGTTTGGTTGGTAGTATACGCATGAATTCATCTCATTCTGAGCGTGTGAGAATTCTACGTTAAAGTTTTTAGCCGTCCTGCAAATGACGATTGTAATTTATCAATTTCTCTTATATTCGTCCTCCATCAACGGTTCAAAAAAAAAAAAAAGGGGAATGTTTGGTTGGTAGTATTTGCATGAATGCATCTCATTCTGAGCATGTGAGAATTCCCAGTTAAAGTTTTTAGCCGTCCTGCAAATGATGATTCCAATTTATCAATTTCTCTTAATATTCGTCTTCAATCAATGGTTTGGCATTCGCATGATTTCATCTCGCAGTGAGATTAAGAGTAAACCTCGGGGACTATTTTGTTGTATTAATCTTATTATGTTTTAATAACTTTATAATTAGATAAGCGTAGTATACATTTCTCATATAGACATAATTGGGCTTCCTAATTATAGATTCTTTAGCTCTAGGATCGAGTATTCTTTTTATTTTCTCGGTTTTTTTCTTTTGCGTACATTTCCTTGGAATGTTTTAGCGAGAGGCTTGGTTCTCAGGGTCCTTGCATAGAGATAATTTAGGCTTAACCTAGTGCTAAACCTTTCTAAATCTTCTATATCTATAGACTGCAAATCATTTTTGTTGTTCTTCTTTTAGATTTTGGTCGATTGGTTTTTTTTTTTTTTTGTTGGTGGCCTTTTCAAGGCGGTTTATTGACATTTTCATGTAATTTTCTTTATTTATTAATAATATTAGGGTTGAGGATGTTTTAATAGAGGATAAGTACTGGATAAGATAATTAGAGATTACCAACTTAATTAGGATCTTTTGACCATCTTTGATACCAGCTATCTTTTTTTGTCATTCATATTAAAAAAAATTCAAAATTATGAGCAAAAGGAGAAAAATTCATGGCAGAAAACCTCAAATTTTGTGTACAAGATTGTTGAGGAAAACGAAGAAGTGTGAGTGCGCAATTAAAAGAAAAGAAGAAGTTCAATGCAGGGGAAACATCAATTTTGCGGCCTCTTCTGCTTGTCGTTTTCTTATTTGGACGTTCGTTTGCTAAAAGGAATTAATCAAGTATATTGTTACAATTGTTAATATTATGTTAACTGTTAGTTGTTTTGCCCTTTAGCAGGTTTGTAGTAGCTATTTATTTATTTATTTTTTTCAATAGAACTCTAAACTAATAGGCTGTTAAACAAGAGATACTTTTTTAGTCTCTAATATCTGTAAGTGCTACAGCTAATGATGGAAAAAAAAAAAACTTGAGTTATTAAATGACAAAAATAATAAAACTTGCGGTGTATCGATTAAAATTCTTTTTGGTCGTGTTATAATTTTTTTAAAATATCATTTTAATTATATGCTTTCCATATTAATCATCATATTTTAATCAGATCTGTGTAGTGTCTTAAAAAGCTTTGACCAATTAAAGAATGTTAATGGAAATAATACTCAATCCAAATGTTAAATATCATATCCAGGAAAAGCCTACTAATTGGATCTACTAACAAGGATAATAATAATAAAAACAATACTTATAGTTGTCCAATGGATCACTTAAGCTTGTTTTCATTTCCGAAAGGTCAAATTGTTGTGTGGTTTGATAGAATTTGTTATGTATACAAACTTGAAAGCGTTTTGTGTTTCATATAGGATACGAGGAAATGACTACAACTTGGAAGATCATATTTCTAACCTTTGTGTTTAGTTTCTCCATATGTTTCATACCTTCTTTTTCAGGTCCTTTTTTTTTTCCATGGAGATTTATTGCATGCATCTGATTGATGTGTATGTTTCGATAGAAATATATATAAAACATCGTTTCGATAGAAATTTTTATATAATCAGTTGTTATAATTATCTGTTTTTTTTTTCTTACTACGACATCAATAATGGTACCTTTTTACATTTTGTATTGCCCTTCAGTTTCTTGAGCAATGCAGGGATAATATCATTCCCATAAATTGTATGTTTCTCAATATAATAGATGCTATATTGTCGTTTGCAAATAACATAGATACCTTAAACTTTAACCCATATTCTTGAAGAATAATAATTTTAACTTATACAATTCTTCTTTTCGTTGTGGGTTTTTTTTTTTTTTTTTTTTTTTTTTTTTTTTTTTTTTCCAATTGATTTATGTAGAATGCTCCCAATCGCATTGGAATACAAGAAAGTATTGTAACTGTATTATTGAAGGTAAATGTTAATTGCTTACATTCTACATAATATGAATTAAAAGTTCAAATGACCAATTTTTATTGTCCAATTAAAGAACTCTGATAAGCGAGTAAATAGAAAAATAATAAATCAAATAACATGAGAATTTTATGAGTTGAACAATATTTATGAAAAATAGACTACGAATCACAAAAGATCATACACTTAATATCTCACTTTCACACAAGGGTAAGAAATTGCTTACAAATAGCACACTCACATTGAGTACAATAATGGGTTGTAGTTCATACCTTCTACTTTAAATTTGTGAAAAAGTATAAGATATGCATTTTGGACATCATCACAAATGTGACATTAGTGTTCAAATTATACCCTCCCTTTGGTTTTGAGCAGTAATTGACCAAATACCCCTACCAAGATTATTCATATAATGAAAAATCTAAAAAAAAAAAAAAAAAACAGAGAGAAGAAATATATCCACCTCCTCCATCTCTCTTTCTCACAACTTCGATGGCCAAACCTCCAACTCAACCAATTATAAACCTAAAAATTGAAACAAATATAAAACTCCCAATCCCAAACTATTTTCATCTTCTCCAACTTCATATCCAAAAGAGAAGGCAACAAAAAAAAAGGTGATAGTTATATATGTATGTATGTATTATATATATAGTGAGAGAAAGGAGGAGGAGGAGGAGGAGGAAAAGAGAAGAAAATATAGTTTAAATATTTTTTTATTTCTTTAAAATTTTATATATTTTTAGTTGTGAGGGTTATTTTGTTTAATCATTTAAGCAAACTAGGTTTTTGATCGATTAAGGATACAATTTGAACATTAATCTCACATCAAGGTGAAGTCCAAAATACATGGTGTACGTTTTTAATAACGTCCTTGAAATGCAAGATATAAAATATATGATAACCCTACAATATTTGAGGTTTAATACAACATGGATTTCTCTTCTAACATTCAAATAAAATAAAAGTTCTCGCAAAAAATATCACACAAAGTAAACACAGAAAAACTTCATGCATGTTTAAAAGTTTATACATAATAACATAAACCACAAAATAAAAATGTGTGAGAAAAGGTTCGAACTTCACAAACCTATGTCATTATGTGGATTTCGTTCACAAATCACAAAGAATGAATATAGCAGGTTCATTTGTGAGTTTAATAAACAAGAAAATAAGTAATAATATATGAGTAAACGAATAATTTTTATTAATCAAAATAAAGAAAATAAGAACAAAAACCTTCAAGAAAATAAGAACAAAAACCTTCCCTTGAAGAATTTTCAGACCAAATAATGAACTCCAATATTTCTCACAGGAAATCTTTTAGAACAAAGAATATGTTTATAGAAAAGCAAAAAAAAAAAAAAAAAAAGAGCTAAAAAAAAAGCAGATGGAGGGGGTGAACAAATCTAGAGAGTAAATGCTATGTATAGTAAAAATGTAAGATTAAGTTAAGACTCATTTAGTGTAATAGAATTAAGGGAAATTGACATAAAAATACCATCTATTTTTACGTTTATCACTGGAAACCTTATAGGTTTAGTGATATCTCGTTAAAATATCCTCTATTAAGCTTTTTATCGCCGTGATACCTTTGATCGGGTTTGCCACGAAAAAATGATCTGAAATTTTTTTTTTGAAAAACTTAAATTCTTGTTTAGGAACAAGCCTTTGTAGTGTCCTTATGTTTAAGCCATTATGTTTTTGTGATAATTGTCCTCAAATACCATCATTTCAGCAATTTCAGGTCTCTCTTTTTTTCTGGTTAAACATGTTGCGACAAAAAAGCTATGTATAAGGTATTTTAACGAAATATCACTACTGAGGGTTCTACAGCTTGAAGACAACAAAAACAAAATTGAAAAAGGACAATCTAAATTAAGGCTGTGTTTGGAGTTGTTTTTTATTTTATTTTTCACGTTATTTGAGAAAGAAAAAATAAAAACGGAAAAAAAACGTCGTTTGACACAATAAAGGATAAAAAACGGAAATGAAAATAATTTTTTAGTTTAGTGTAAAATGAGAGAGAAATGAAAAACGATTTTGTCATTTTTCATTTTTTGTTTCTATTTTCTCATCTCTCGAACAGAGAAAGACATTAATGAATTTTTTAATATTAAAAATAATCTCTTGATAAAATTACTAAACACATTTTTAAAAATGATTTTTGTCTGAAATTAAAAACGTCTTCATTTTCATATAAAAAATAAAATTATTTTAAAACTAATTTCAAACGCACCGAAAGCTTTCTCTCCACTTTGCCAGCGAAAGATTCATATAATGTTAAAAAGTAGTTTTATCTTTTGGATAAAGAAAAAAATGTTTCTTTTCCTGCAAGTTTTTAGAAGAAATGGATTTTTTTTTGGGGGGTAAAGCCATCCCACTTTTTGTGGGTTTGGCACAAATTTTCCTGAGCCGAAGCCCCCCTCAAATTTTTTTTCTTCTTTTTAATCCACTTATAGTTTCCTAATTTAACATCTAGACCCACACAAAAAAAAAAAAAAAGATAAATTCCGCCTAGCCCTCTCTCAACTTTTAATATTTTTCCAATCCCATTCAATCAACATCCCCAATACAAAAATAAAATGTTTCAGCTTCAATAAATTAGAGAAAAAAAGATTTTAGACTTGTAGTCTTCTTTGACGAAAATTCCTGACTCTGTAAGCTAGTTTCATATATAGAATTGTAAAAACAAGTGTATGCATGCAATTTTTTTTTCCGTTTTTTGTAAGAAGACCATGGTAGCGTGGAAGCTTTACTGATCTACAAAAGGAACTCAACACAAATTGATTAATTGATTAATTTCTTGAATTTTTGTTTCCATTTCAATACGTAGGTTTTGTTATTGGAAGGGCACACACAAAGTTCAAGATTCGTTGCAAATTCTTATAATTAATGAAAACAATAAACTTCTAGAGACTAAAAAGACATATATATATATATATATATATATATATATATATACACACACACGCGGCTTTCTAAATTTAACTTTTGTTTTTCATTTTGTTTTGTTGTTGTTGTTTTTTTTTTAATGACTTACAGGTGAAATTGAAGTAATTAGATCAGTTTGGGAGATAAGAAACAATGCGAAACAAATGAAGCCCCGTTCATTTCTACAGTAAAAAATTTTAAAAAACAATCACATCTAATTTTTTTATTATAATAAAAAATTCTCACATAAAGTCATATCTTAACTCGAATTAAAAATTTGAATCATCGAATTAAACGGGCTCGAAAATGTCTCGAGAGATGTTTAATATTGAAGGATCCATCAACAGTAAACGCACTGTGCATAGGTCATTCACGTCGGCCAGAAAGAAAGTATTGTCGTTGTTCAATTCCAGAAAATTTGATGGCTCAATCACACAGACTCAAACATATTTCAAAATTTGAATGACTTAATCAAGCAAAGCAATTTGAGAAAAAAAAAAAGGAAGAACGTTTTATCTTAAAATAAGCACTAAAAAAAAATTCTTCAACATTTTATAAAAAGAATACAAAATTAAAAGGGAAATGTTTTTAATTCTACCCCTAAAAATATGGATTTATTTTTTTATACCCACCCACTTAGCTTTGAATTACCATGCCTTTTTCTATATCAAATAAATTCTTCTCAACTCTTAGAAAAGTTATATATGATGGACGATCATGCACTTTATGATGACTTATCATAAGTTTCATGATAGTCCATCATAAAGTTTGTAGAAAAATAAAAATTGAGTAGCATTTTCAATAAAAAGTGTATACTAGTTCAAAAACATGTGGGTGAGGTATAAGAACAAATAATAATAAATTCAAACTGGGTAAGATATGATATCCAAACTGGATTTAATCAAGAAGTAAGATATCGAAACTGAGTGTCAAATGTGGTGTTAGTACCAAAAGAAGAATGGTAAATGGAGAGTTTGTATAAATTTCACAAATCTGAACAAAACTTTTCCGAAATACAGCTATCCATTACTTAAAATTGATCAAATGGTAAATGCCATCATGGGGTTTGAAAAGTTCTCATTCCTAGATTCGTATTTCGGATATAATTAAATTAAAATGAGCGAAGAAGGTCAAAAGAAGACTACCTTCATAATAGGAAAAAGGGACATGCTGCTACAATGTAATACCATTGAAACTAAATAATGTGAGCCATTTTTTCTTTTCAATGACTACTCTTAAAAATTAAATGGAGGTAGTGGGGTTTTTTTTTTTTTTTTTTTTTTTTTTTTTTTTTTTTTTTTTTT
The DNA here is from genome assembly GCF_000414095.1 of Morus notabilis. Classification (NCBI taxonomy): domain Eukaryota; kingdom Viridiplantae; phylum Streptophyta; class Magnoliopsida; order Rosales; family Moraceae; genus Morus; species Morus notabilis. Next base: position 294,114 of record NW_010361209.1, on the reverse strand, counting down.
TTTTACTATTTGTTGCATGAAGACTTTTTTTTTTAACTTTTATTTTTTATTTTTCCTTTTATGTTTTTTTGCTAATCAATTTTTAAACAAATTGTTTCACCTTTTTGCCTTTTTTAGGATCATTATCACTGATGTTCTTGAATTTTAAGGTCATTCTCAATTTATCCTCTGAAATTTAAAAACTCTCATTTTGCCCCTTGAACTTAAATTTTTTTCATTTAACCCATTTTGTTGTAATTTTTTGTTAAAAACGGATAAAAAAAAATAACACAATCACATGGTCCTTATGTTTAGATTTATGTTAATAAGAAATAAATAAAAACCACATGACCACACATAATCCCTTCTTTTTCTGTCTTATTTTAACTGAAATTACAACAAAAGGGGTTAAGTGAGAACAATTCAAAGTTTAGGGACAAAATGAGAGTTTTTAAAGTTCAAAAGGCAAACCGAAAATGACTCTAAAGTTCAAGGAGCGCCAGTAAAAATAAATCTTTTTTTTTATAATGCCAGATTAATGGATTTTCCCCTTGTTTTGTTTTTTGTTTTGATTGATGCTTGTACTCATGATGGTAGTATTTTACTGCACTTTTGTTTACTATCGAGATCGATCAATATTTGATGAATACAATGCAACTCAGTTTACGTTTTTTAATTTACTTATTCATTTTATTTTTAGTTTTCTTTTTGTTTCCTATTGAACTTTTTAAAAAATACCGACACATGCCTAAAATTTCAACAAAAATGGATGTTAATAAAAGATAATACTAAAGTAATAAATTAATTTATATGGGATGTGCAGCTCAAAAAGAGGTGTGAAAAGTAAAGAGGTAGGTGCCAAGAGATTATATATATGTATATGGAATGCTTACATATATATGTATAATGATTATATATAATGATTATATATATATGTATATATATACTCTTTGAAAATTTCTAAAAGTTAATTGTATGATACAATAATCATCTCATTCGTTGCTGGAATGCTTACAAAAGTTTTGAGTGTCTTATTTATGGATTCAGTATTTTTTATTAATTCATATGTACGCACTAAATAATAATAAAAGAGATGTATTAAAAATTCCCTTATGTTGTCTTGAAATAAACTATGGCTGTGTTTGAAGTTGGTTTTATTTTTATTTTTCACGTTTTTTGACAAAAAAAATGAAAACGGGAGAGAAACGACGTTTGACACAATTAAAGACAAAAATGGAAATGAAAACGATTTTTTGGTTTAGTGTAAAATAGGAGAAAAATAAAAAATGACTTTTAGTCGTTTTTCATTTTTTGTTTCCGCTTTTTCCTCTCTCGAGCACAGAGAGAGACATTAATGAATTTTTTATACTGAAAATAATCTCTTGATAAAACTATAAAACACATTTTCAAAAATAATTTATGTCTGAGATTAAAAATATTTTTATTTCTATTTTCATATAAAAAAATAAAATCATTTTGGAACGAATTTCAAATGCACCCTATAATTTTTCCAAGTTTTTATTATTAAAAGTTTATTGTCATACATAGAAAGTCCAGAGGGAAATGGAAAAAGATTTTAATTGTAATTAGTTTTCTTAAGTCCAGTCTTGCGTAACAATGATAAGAGAGATAATGACAAATATACTACTTGGATATCAGTTGTGCCATGCCACGACATACTAACAAATAGCACGTGTGCTATGTTGTAGTCTCTCTAATTGTCTAGAGGTCGAGATCTACTAACTAAAAAAAAAAAAGACAAATACCTTTTAATAGTATATGTGTCAGAATTAATATTATTTATTCTTTATTAATAACATTTTTAGTTAAATAATTATATTAGTTAGTAAAATAGTATTAATTAAGAATGAGAGATAAAAATCTAGAATCATGCACAAATAAATTCTGCAATTTTCTAAAAAATAAAATAAAATCTCGAGGTCGAGTAAGTGCACAAAGATCTCAACTTATAAAATCTTGGCGTGAATATGTAATTTGTTAAGTTGAGACTCTTTTCGTCAAATTTATGATATCACTTTATATCCCACTTTTCATGAAGTTGGAGCATTATGGGAAATTAAGGAGATGGTATCAGTCCTTAAACTTATTCGCATGAGACAAACACTTTTAATCAAGATCATCACGGAAAGAATACACGATTACACCGAAAACCCAACAAAAAAACAACTAAAGATTAGGCATCAATGGGGTATTGACTGATGACACTTTGACGCTTAAGTTTGTAAACTTTTAAGAGAATTCTGACAGAGTTTTAGTATTGTTGAAGTGTGTACTTTTTGGCCTCTAAAAAAGATAACAATTTACAAAATACCGAAAATGAACTATAATACTTATTGAGTTTGCCTTCGGCATATATGAGAAGATTTATTTCCTTTATTGAAGCTGAGTGAATGTGCCCCCTCGTGATGAAGGAGCAATTCACATATAGTTGTTTCATGCAACCATTGTCAGTAACTCTGTTGGAGCTCAGGTTGACGAAACTTGGCTTCAGACGGAGATGATGGTTGACCCAAAACTCCTGTTTTTTTTTTTTTTATTGACAAAAATTTAAGTTGTGATTCAAACTAAGAAAAGTACGAAGCCTTAGTGTCGTCTATTTACCTCGGATCTAATTCATTTTAGGGGGAAGGATGCTGAGGCCAATAACTTCAATAGTTTGGCATTCTAATACATAGATCAAGCGAGAGTTATGGGCCAAAAAGCCGACGATGAAACTACCTGCAGGAAGCTCACTGGCTTAATCTAGCTCATAATGTTTTCTGAATCTGAAAGAAATGTGATCCCCTTCAATGAAAAAAATGAAAAATAATTTTTTTTTTAAAAAAGATGTGCTTTGTTTAGTATATGCACACGTATGATTCAAAGAAACAAAAATCAATACGTGCACGTGCTTTATGAGGGTATTCTTGCACACTAAGACATGCCCAGAAGAACCAAGTGTAGAGGGCAATGACTTAGATCTAGCTTCAAAATGAGTATTTGGAAATAATGTTTTCCTTTATCATTTGACCATAGACCTTATAGGAATCGAATTTTAATTTCTTTATGAGATAGACGACTTTTATTTAATTGTTTTTGTTTTGTTTTTGTTTTTTTTAGTTTTCTCTAATGTTAGTGGCTTTTTTTTTTTTTTTGGCACTTCATTTCGTTTTACTTTTACGTGTGATATAAAGCAAGCAGATTAAGTGCATGCATGGGACCTTGTTGTTGGGGATAATACAACCTGATGATGACAGATTCGATTAAGTAAAATTATAAAGCTCAATAATCTTTTTCTTGTTGGAAATAACAAAACATATAGCTTAGTAACAGATCAAGGATGCCTAAACAAATAAATAAATAAATAAATAATGATATCAAAATATCAAGCTCAAACACATGGTTATTTTCAGCCCACCTTAACTGGGCTGAGTTTTTTTGCGTTGCATGTGGCTCAGATATATTTGAGGTCCATATAAATGGCACACTTTTACTTTTCCAGCCTTTGAAGTTTGAACCGAGGTTCCGTTTAGGATTTCTTTATCCGTACTATTTTCCTGATCCTGGTTAATTTCTCACGTGTGGATTTTTTTTTTTGAAGAATGGAATTTTATATACTTGTACTGTTGTACCTCTAGTGCCACTCCTGCAAATATATATTATACATTTATACATATATGTGTGTTTGTACGTAATGTACGTAGATACGTATATACGTATGTATGTATGGGAACTGTGAGGAGACAACCAGCGTAATTATTCGTTTACTTCATCCAGGAAAAAAATGTATATCAACTCCAAGAAAAAGAAGCAACTCTAGCTAGCTAGGGAAACTTTGCCCTTCGTATATAAGACACAGCCCCAACAAATAAGGCTCCAAGTTTCAGGATTTAATTGGAAGTGGACTGATATGTGACATGCATAATATTTAATGCATTCAGTATCACGCATATCATATTAATTATACTATACATAAGTACATATCATACTCTCAGTTATATATTATTATTAAACGAATAAAATACAATATCATGTGTAAAGTAGAGGAAAAAAAAGGATTAAACTTCACAATGTGCATCTTATGTTAGCTCCAATTAATTAACTTAGTTAAAATACAATATTCAGATTGGATATGAGACGTCATTCTAGTCCCTTCCACAACGGATTATCAATGTTTTCATAATCAAAGTCGGTAATGATCTAATTGGTTTAATAACAAAGAAAGGTTGGTTTTTCATATGGAACTTACTAATTAAGATCATGTGAGTACTACCATATAAATATAGTCCTCATTCTTAAATAATATCCTTTTTAGTCAACAAATTATATAAATCAAAAGAGTATTAATTCAAAATAAGAGATAAAAATCTAGACTTATAAACTCTAAAGATAAGTTCAACAATTTTCTCTATAGTAGTAATCTCTTTAAAGCCTCCTTATATCCGCATAAATGAGTAAATAAAATATATTAAATTTAGAGCTTTATATGGAGATAGAGATACCAGTTTGGGCTGGGCTAAACGAGCTGACTTGAGGCCTGCCATTGTTGGCTTGGGTCCCATCCAGCCCTAAACTTTTTGAGCTTAGGGTCGGGCTAGGCCGATCCTCTCTCCTTTAGGGTCGGGCCGACCCTTTTTTCTTTATGGCCGGGCTGGCTTAAACATTATATTTTTAATTTTTTAAAATATCTTATAAAATTCTGAACTGGGCTGGACATGCCCTAAACTCCTGGATTGGGCTGACCCTCTCTCTTTTAGGGCCGGCCTGGCCCGAAATTGTAACACCTCGAGAAATTAAACATGATTAATTAAGATAATTGAGATTTATTAGTGTGCCTAATCTGGTTTAATTAAATAATTATTTCTGATAAGTAAATTTAAATATTTTTATGGGATTTAAATATTTTTAGTATTTATATTTTCATCCCAAAGATATATGTAGACACACTTTTTAGTCTACTTTTATAAATATCTTTTGAAATTATCCTCATTTTTCTTTATTTCTTTTCTTTCCTTTTTCTTTCTTTCCTTCCCGTGCATTCTCTCTCACTCTCCTTGTCATTTTTCTCTCTCTCCCTCTCTATGTCGTTTTCTCTCTCTCGAATGCTTTCTCTCTCTCGTCCAATTTGTCACCAATTCTTCTGAATCTTGAACTAAAGAAGAACTTCAATGAGTTTTCAACGTCAAGAGAAGAATTTCGGGTAAGATAAATTTCTCTTGAATCTCAAATTTTTGCGTTAGAAAAACCTATTTTTAGTTTAAATTGGATTTTGAGTAAAATCACAGTGAAGATTGGGAAAATTGGTTCTTTGGACTTGATCTAGTAATTGGAACCTGGATTTGGTAGTTTTCTCTTGAAATATCTCGGATTGGAACTTGGATTTGTAGGTTTTGGCATTATTTTCTTCGGACCGACCATCCTGTGCAGCCCCCACCGGTCGACCGGACCAGTCGACCGGCTCCTTCTCCACTGGCCGACCGATGGAGAATAACTTCTCTGTCACCGGTCGACCGGTGTACACGTGGTTGAACCTGTTTTGCCTAAAAATGTTGTTTTGACCTTGATTTTCAAAGAGAACCCAAATTTGTTTCATTTGGGAATCTAAAGTAGATGGATTAGTATCTTTAATCCATGTTTTGAGATCAAAATCCTTGGATTGATGATTTGAAACATGAAATGATTTATGAATTTGAAATTGGATTAAGGCACACTAATGGGAAATCAAAGTGTATAATTAAGCTTGATTTGCTTTAGGAATGAGAAATGAATTCTAAAGCGTTGTTTTGTGTAAGTGTTAGTTGAGGAACCGGATTGAAGGCTTTAAGGAAGCAAAAGCTAAAATAGCACAACGCTAGCCACAAGTTTGGTACTTGAGAGGTAGGATTTCTTGTCATTTTCTTTGATAGCATGTTTTTAAAGAGTTTTGGCCTTACAAATATTTTAAAGAAATGACATGTTTGCGAAAGAAAGCATTTTAACACAATAGCTTGAATTTAGCTATTGGAATGATAATGAACTATTTCAGAATTTTAATGAATGATTTCTTAAGATAAGATAACTTGCGAGCTGGTAAGCCGCTGATGGCCTAGAAAGAATATGCAGCGAGTATCCTCGGGGGCAGAACTCGGAACCCAGACCAGGCCACTACGATAGTGATAGACTTGTGCTTATGGTTGTATAAGTAATTTATCATAGTAAAAATTACTCTAGCTACCCAACATCAAAACCATTTGGTGAGTTCTAATTCGCACTGATTCAACAACCATGTACGCATCATATTTGTGAAAGTATAAGCGGCATAATCTAAACGTGGCCCTATATAATATTTGTCTCCTTTCAGAGGTTTAACCCAACGTACTACAGTCTCCTTTTTTCTTTTTTTTTTTGTTCTTTTGTGGGATTTACTTTCCATGTTTATATCAAATATATAATATATCTATATTTGTGTGTAATTGATCGAGTATAATAGCTATAATGTCCCATACCATCTCAGGGGAGTGGAATTTATAGGAAGAACCGAAGGACTCCATTCATTTCTTTTTTTCTTTTTTCTTTTTTTACTCCTTTTCAATATATATATATATATATATATATATATATATATATATTTGACTGATCGTGGGGGCAAAGCAGATAATATAGTTTATTACATAACAATTTGATCACATTAAACATTTTTTTTTCATTTTTGGGTGAATAGAGAACTTTTTGAACGCAGTCACACTCTTTTCATATGGTTCATTTAACGTAGTCACATTACACATTTTTCTTTCTTTCTTTTTCTTTCTTTCCTTCCCGTGCGTTCTCTCTCACTCTCCTTGTCGTTTTTCTCTCTCTCCCTCTCTATGTCATTTTCTCTCTCTCTCGTCCAATTTGTCACCAATTCTTCCGAATCTTGAACTAAAGAAGAACTTCAATGAGTTTTCAACGTCAAGAGAAGGATTTGGGGTAGGATAAATTTCTCTTGAATCTCAAATTTTCCCGTTAGAAAAACCTATTTTTAGTTTAAATTGTATTTTGGGTAAAATCACAGTGAAGATTGAGAAAATTGGTTCTTTGGACTTGATCTAGTAATTGGAACCTGGATTTGGTAGTTTTCTCTTGAAATATCTCGGATTGGAACTTGGATTTGTAGGTTTTGGCATTATTTTCTTCAGACCAACCATCCTGTGCAGCCCCCACCGGTCGACCGGACCGGTCGACCGGCTCCTTCTCCACTGGCCGACCGGTGGAGAATAACTTCTCTGTCACCGGTCGACCGGTGTACACGTGGTTGAACCTATTTTGCCTAAAAATGTTGTTTTGACCTTGATTTTCAAAGAGAACCCAAATTTGTTTCATTTGGGAATCTAAAGTAGATGGATTAGCATCTTTAATCCATGTTTTGAGATCAAAATCCTTGGAATGATGATTTGAAACATGAAATGATTTATGAATTTGAAATTGGATTAAGGCACAATAATAGGAAATCGAAGTGTATAATTAAGCTTGATTTGCTTTAGGAATGAGAAATGAATCCTAAAGCGTTGTTTTGTGTAAGTGTTAGTTGAGGAACCGGATTGAAGGCTTTGAGGAAGCGGAAGCTAAAATAGCACAACGCTAGCCACAGGTTTGGTACTTGAGAGGTAGGATTTCTTGTTCTTTTCTTTGATAGCATGTTTTTAAAGAGTTTTGGCCTTACAAATATTTTAATGAAATGACATGTTTGTGAAAGAAAAGCATTTTAACACAATAGCTTGAATTTAGCTATTGGAATGATAATGAACTATTTCAGAATTTTAATGAATGATTTCTTAAGATAAGATATCTTGCGAGCTAATAAGCCGCTGATGGCCTAGAAAGGATATGTAGCGAGTATCCTCGGGGGCAGAACTCCGAACCCGGACCGGGCCATTACGGTGGTGATAGGCTTGTGCTTGTGGTTGTGTAAGTAATTTATCATAGTATAAATTACTTGCTGATGCCTGTAATACGAAATTTTTAGTTTATATTTCCTTTCAGAGAAAGGATGTTAGGTTCCGGATGTTGTGTCGGAACTGAATATCCTCATTTATTTACTTGTTTATAAAGTTTATTTCAAATTACATCCTACAGGGCCTTCTGCTCACGTTTTTCTTCTATTTCTATAAATATTAAACCTCTCCCAGGCGACGCTAGAAGCAGCGCTGAGTAACTGAATTAGTTGCTACTGTTCGATCAAGTGAGGATTGTGCCATTGTCCTTGTGTACAAATGTAAGGATTGTAAAGTCTGAGATTATAAACTTTGAATAACGAGACTGTGATTGATGTTTGTAATGTAATTTACATGTTCATTTATGTACAATATTGTATATCCTATGGGTGAACTCTGAATGATGCCAGAGGCTCAGTTTTTAAACCTCTTTTATTAGAAAGTGTGAAAGTCCCTATCACTTTCTTGTAATTTAATTTCAGTAAAAATGTGGGGTTTGTTTAGAAATTTCTTTAATATTTTACTTTTAATTTTAGTTATTATGTTTCTAAATGTTTAATTACTTTCTTAATCATGTTTAACTTCTAAATGAGCCTCCACATCACTAATCCATGTTTTGGGGTGTGACAGAAATTCTTCTTTAGGCCAAGCGGCCTAAACTTACACCTCTATATGGAGTCGATTCCTATCTCGTAGCAATAATTTGCATATATGAATGGCTAGGAATTATAGTGAATTAAATATTAATCCGAGCGAAATCAGTGTTGGTCTAAATACTAAAATGGACGCCCCACCAACTACATATGATCCATTGCCGTTCATTGTTAACAAGAAGTCAATTACAAAGTAGAAACCATCAATACATAAACAACAACACAATAAGCTTAATAATTGAAACTAGTGGGAATTGTTTCATTATTATATATTGTTTGCTTACTTGATAACAACCTAAAATTAATTATCCAAAGATAAAATAATTCTAAATTTAATTATGTGTGGTGTTGACTTAACTTACGATTTTGATCGTGGGCAAAGTGGACCTCTATTAGTTTTCTTTCACTTACTACTGAAAGAAGGCTTTTCACGACTCTTTTAGTAAATTGTATATGTTCACTGCTCAATTCAGTTTCTGTAAATAGGGTAAAAACACGTTTCAACATGTCAATATGATTTTTACCTCTGTGCAGTATTTTTTATGATAGATTTAAAATTCATAAGCCCTTTTTCAAGCCGAAAAAAAAAAAAGGGGTACACTAACCAATTGTTTAAAGCATATATGGATTTTGAGATATGATGGATATGTCGTCAATGAGCTAGTGGGTTCAGTTTGCATTCAATATTCTTTTATTTTCAATTTTGGGAAAATGACTTTCACAGGCATGATTATTGCGTGTCAGGTCATTTATATGTACATATACATTTGATTATTATATATATATATATATGTATATGCATAAATATATTATGTATATATAGGTTTAATTAGCAAGTGGACCAACCTAATCTAGGAATTATAACCCTTTGAGACCGTTAATAGGTTTTCACCTACCAGGACAGCTATTACTGGGGTGTTTTGGTTCCTTTAATATATAGTCTTAAAACTCATAATTATTTGGGCAGTATATATTAGCGGATGCATACATGATCGTCCAAATCTTATCCATCTATAGGTGTGTGCGTGTCTATGTTATAATGTGAGCTTTGAGAATAAGATTCATGAAAATCTTATGAAAATCGAGACTAAAATAGTTGTTATTACCTGTCGATTATCTTAAAATCATCATTAATAATAACGCGAGTCCTAACTTTCAATTAGCTGCTAATCTGATAATTTATTATTTTCAAACTTTATATGCTCGCCACTATGAGTCTCCAAGCATGCATGCTTTGTTGTTAAAAATCAGAAGGAAAAAAAAAAAAAAAAAAAAAGGACCAAATTCAAAATCACAAAAAGGTACTTATTTGCAATTAATAGCCTAAAGATCTTGTGAACTAATTTAATAAAGAACATAGGGCATAAATATTTCTTAGCTAGAGAAGAATCTAGCATACTTTTGTTTTGGAAATAGTAGAAAGAGAGCACCAACTTTAATAATCAACCTATTTTTATTAAATCTTAGCAAAAACTTTTAACTGATTATGCGACAATGTCCAATATATGCGCGTAATTTTAAGGACCTATAAAAACCTGTTTAGTTATAGTTGTAGTATATCGTAAATTTTTCACGTCAGTACGAAAATAAAACCACATATCTAACATTTCTCTAATTCTCTTTATTGCAAATAAAAAGAGAGGGACAAAACTGTAGTTTATCCATACATAATTAGATATTATTCTTGTATATTCAGGGGGGAAAAGCTAAAATAATTGTATTATTCCTGGTGATATTTAGAGTAATATCACTTCTACATAGTTGAAATTCAAATATATCAAAATGCAAAAACTCTTTTTTCACATCAAAATATTACTTGATAAAAATTGGTATATAGAACGTAATTAAGTCGTTATACTCTAGCCTCCACAGCTAATTTCAAGACATCAAATGCAATATATGGAATTTTATTAAGAGTTCATCAATCTGCGTTCTAATTAATCAAAATAGCTAAAATATAAGTAGTTCTATGTACTAACTTATGTTATCATGTGTGAATTGTATCTTTTCAAAAGTGTAACAACATGATTAAAAGTGCAAATAAAGAAAGCATGCAACACCTTGGCTAGGAAAGATTGCAAGATATAATTAATGCACCGAAGAGATCATGGTTAAATTGAGTACTTTAACGAAAACAATCTAATGCGTTTAGCAATGATCAAGAATAAATAATTTATTTTACTAAAAAGAGAATAAGTAATTTATAAGAGCATATATATATATATATATAGCTTTGGGGAGTCTCCTATGTGGTCCAATAAGTAATCCCTGGAACAACCTAGTATTCCATAGATGAGCCATACCATAACTTGGTGGTCCGGTTTCTATTTTGTGGTAAAGTGGGTGGTCCGGTTTTTTGGGCTTAATGCCAAATTATTAACGGGGTGTTCTTTTCATAAATTTGAGTGGAAACTTAAATTTAAATTTAAATTTTTGTGAGTGAAATTACGAGAAAAACGAGGCAACTTTATGAGTTAAAATTTCATTCAGAACCAGACGACTCTAAATACAATAGAAGAGGTGGCATTTCCCATATTTCATATAGGAATATACATATATGTGTGTGTATAGAGGACCACTGGGCCCTATATTCAACCTCCAAGAGATAGTGGACAAACAAACGCTTTCATTACTAAATTACTGCAAATTATTGGAAGCTTTTAAGGGAAAAGTTAATGGTCTACTTCTGCAAATTTCCACCTAAGTTTGGTTTGGTTGATCAACGTCACACCTCTTTCACCTCACATGCATGTTACATACACACACATATACATATATATGTATATATATGTGTTGGACATGTTTGATAATTTGTATTGCGTTGTAGTGTGTTGTATTATCATTATATAATATAGTATTGGGTGTCATAACGTATTGTACAATGAGTTAAAATGTAATACTTTAAAAATTTTAGGGTCAAAATGTAATTTTTTAAAAATTTTAGGGGGTCAAAATGCAATTTTATAAACATTGAGAGTCAAAATATAATTTTTAGAAGATATAAATTTGCATTATGCCCGCTCAATTTTAAAATAATTATACGCTCCGACATAACTCTATATTGTCCCAAACCTAGTCCCCCACGCTATAAAACCCTGACACGAATCATGAATTCGCTATAAAATAATACAATATAACACATTAAAAATGAACCGTATTTAAGAATACGACATAAACTGTCTGTATTAACTTATACAATATAATAATAGCATTGAACATTATCTTAATGTATTATTATACAATACGCTACTCTAATACAATCAGACAAATATGCTCTTTACATACCCTTGGAAAATAAGATTCTCCTGTTGCCCTTTCTTATGTATTGTCATTCCATAGTTATAGCTACCCAACATCGAAACCATTTGGTGAGTTCTAATTCGCACTGATTCAACAACCATGTAAGCATCATATTTGTGAAAGTATAAGCGGCATAATCTAAACGTGGCCCTATATAATATTTGTCTCCTTTCAGAGGTTTAACCCAACGTACTACAGTCTCCTTGTTTTTTGTTTTTTTTTTTTTTTGTTCCTTTGTGGGATTTACTTTCCATGTTTATATCAAATATATAATATCTCTATATTTGTGTGTAATTGATCGAGTATAATAGCTATAATGTCCCATACCATCTCAGGGGAGTGGAATTTATAGGAGGAACCGAAGGACTCCATTCATTTCTTTTTTTCTTTTTTCATTTTTTACTTAAGGATTGCCTTCTTAAGTAAATTTGTTTCAAGAAAACTGTATATATATTTGACTGATAGTGGGAGCAAAGCAGATAATATAGTTTATTACATAACAATTTGATCACATTAAACATTTTTTTTTTCATTTTTGGGTGAATAGAGAACTTTTTGAACGCAGTCACACTCTTTTCGTATGGTTCATTTAACGTAGTCACATTAAACATTCATTTGTATTCCTTTTTGGAAAAAAAAAAGAAAAAAAAGAAAGCAAACCCTTGCAATAATGTCGAGCTATTGTATGGCGCTAACATGCATCTGTATGAATCAAGAATATTACTAATTAGTCGTTACAACTAATATATAGTACACCAGACGTATTAATATTATTTGTCCGTATTTGTAGTTGTACGCTTAAACGAAAGCATAAATTTAAGAGGTCCCCCACATATACAAAATGCCATTTTGTAGGATATGACATTAATTTATTTTTCGTCTCATATTGGCAAGAGAGAGAGAGAGAGAGAGAGAGAGAGAGAGATAAGAGAAGTGTGTGGAAAACTCCAACCAATTACAACTATATAGATATATCGTACTACAGTTTCTTCCAGACTAATCTGCCCTTCTTTAATTTACTCATATTCATCATATTTGCCCATGATTATATATTATATGCAGCCAAGCACGTCAGTCATTAGTGGTTTTCCTCTCTCTCTCTCTTCTCCTAATTTCTCTTTTTTTGCCTTATAAGTTTTGTGGATGTTGGCCAGACTTTTGTTGTGAATTAGCTGAGGGGAAAAAGAAATAGAAAAAAAGTTTTTTTTTTTTTTTTTTTTCACATAATATTACTCTCTCGCGCTGAGAAATTAGACATGGGCAGGAAGTGCTCGCATTGTGGGAAAATGGGTCACAACTCAAGGACCTGCAACTCCCGCAGACGACTTGTTTCCGGATGTCGTTTTAGGCTCTTCGGAGTCCAGCTTGATCAGTATTACCCATCTTCTTCCTCTTCTTCTCCTTCATCTTCTCAAATATCGTCGTTTTCTAATCATGCCATGAACACGAAGAAGAGCTTAAGCATAGACTGCTTGTCATCATCTTCTACACCGTCGTCTTCTTCGTCTTCTCGCATAAGTAATAGTACTACTAGTCATAGTACTGTGCATCATGAAGAAATCTCTGATCATAAACTACTCTCTAATGGTTACCTTTCCGATGGCTTCATAGCAGGAGCCCAAGAGAGAAAGAAAGGTTGGCCCATTCAACTATATATATATATATATATATATATATATAGCTGCAACAATATTATATATCCAGTACCATATTTAACATTTGTGCTTAATAAATTATGTATGCATGATATAGAGAAAGTAATAATTAGAAAGATTTAAGAGGGGAGTTTCCTTCTTATTTTTTGTCCTTCAACCATAATACATATGAACAGATCTACATAATTTATATGCTGACCCTTCAATCACTGAGTTCATGTACTGAACGTGGACGAGGTTATCCGTTTTCTTCCCTAATTTAGCAGTCTTATGTGTGGATATGTAGCTTTCTAGTTCACCTCTAGCTTTTTTTTTTTTTTTTTTTTTTTTTGGGTGCCTAAAGTTTATGCTGAGGAAACTAATCCAGTTCAGTGATCTCCTTGTTACCGAATTCTGATTCGGTTAGCGGTTCAATTTGTTAATTGTTATCTTCTGGGTTAAATTCACAAAATTATGTATCAATTATCTGTGAATTTGAGATGTATAGGAAGGGGCGACATAGATACAGTAAACACTAGCCCTTGCAGTAGTAATTTATAAGAAATTGCAGCACAAAGAAAAGCACTCCTTTTTGTTTTTTTGTCTAGTTTATGAGACTATTTTGCATATATATATATATATATGTGTGTGTGTGTGTGTGTTGATCCTACATCTAAGATTTACGCATCCTTTGGAATTGTTTGATCGTAAGTACTTGTTAATTAATTAATTATAAATGCACTATCTAGTTCTAGTGTTAAAAATTCATATTTGCACTATTAATTTCTCGGGTTATAATCGATTATCCGAATAATACTGAATATATATAATGTGTTTGGTGATGAACATGGTCAATTTTATATAAATGATTAGGCGTGCCGTGGAGTGACGAAGAGCACAGGATCTTCTTAATTGGGCTTGAAAAACTTGGAAAGGGAGACTGGAGAGGCATCTCTAGGAACTTTGTGACCACCAGAACTCCAACACAAGTCGCCAGCCATGCACAGAAGTACTTCCTGCGTCAGAACACTCTCAACAAAAGAAAACGCCGTTCCAGCCTTTTTGATGTACCATATAGCATATACATAGTCTATACTCTATATAAACACATATATATGATTATTAATACCGTTTTTATATATATATTATGTTCAGTTTAAGCAGCCAATTATGTACGGATATTTTATCTAATTATATAACCTTGTTTTGGACAGGTGGTAACAGACCAACTCTCACTTCAAGTGGTGAATAATGTGAACATCTCAAACCCAATTATTGAACCCTCTACTATTGGTATTGCTCCATTTGGGTTTTCAGCAAAGGCAAATACTGCAGGCCCTACTAGCCTGCTTGATGTCAACTGCTCCACCAGTTTGGATGCTAGAAAATTTGGCCATATTTCCGAGTGGCCAATGTCGATCCATCAGTATCGCCGAGCGCCTCTGTTTAATGCCGAATCGCTCCATTCCCACCAGCCTACTTCTTCATCAAATACAACCAAGGGAGCTCCTGATTTAGAACTTACACTTTGCAGCTCCAATGGCGCCGTTAGGGCAACAAAGTAATCCACGTGGCTGAGGTCTTCTATTTGCACCTCTTAGTGTGACATGAAGTTTTCTCTAGCTTTATTGCATATTCCACGCATGCATATTATAATGTTAGAGTCAGGGGGAGGGTTCAGTTTGAGAAGAGTACTAACCTAATATTGTCTCCAGGATTAAGCTTGTTTTGAAGAAGAGAGAAAGATAACCAAGGAATGATCACAACTTGTTTTTAGAGTATTGGCCACTGGATATATAATATGTTGCACATTTAATAATTCCTTAGTCCTTACCGACGTTGTTTCATGAAGCCTACAATATTCGATCCAGGAAATTATTGTGCTGAATGGTAACTTCTTTTTGTTTAAATTTTAGTTCAATGAAGTACTAGCTAGATGAACTTGTCGACTCCTTAAGTTGAATTTGTTCGGTTGAACATTACATTGGACATGAATGATCTACTCATATTTCCATAATATCTATCATATATGTATATTATGTATATATATATATATATATGTATGTATATTTTGTTCAAGCCAGTAATCTGATCAGCTCTGGGGGCTAACTAACTATCTTTTTTCTATAACTCCACCAGACCCGAATCCCGATCGTTTGTGTAATCTCATGTGTACTGCTGATTATTCTTTTCTCTCTCTTTTTTTTTTTTTTTTTTTTTGAAGGAAATGAGATAACTCATTTACTCTCGACGTTATTTATAGTGACTGTTGTCGCTCGTATATGTAAAACCATGGGAGCAACAATTGGTTACAGGTTTACACTGTTGCACCAAAAAAAAAAAAAAAAAAGTCTTACACAATATAAGCCTAATGCAATCCGATGAAATTAGGATTTTTTTTTGGGTCCAAATTGCGTTTCGAATAAATTGTTTCAATGATTAATAGCCTAGTAATTAATGCATAAAACGTGCTAATTGGAACCTTCTAGAGCTATATTAATTAATACATAGGTTTGAAGAACGTGAAATATGTGAAGGAGAAGGTGCACCAGTACCAAATAAACCTAGCTACCCAGAAATCCCAGTCAAAAAATAAAAATATAGATAGAAAAACTATATACTTTTCTATGTGAGAGAGAGAGAGAGATCAGATCAGTATTTTTTTTTTTTTCAATTTTGAAGAGAAGACAGCATTCCTTTGGTTGTCTTGTAGTGATAACCATTAATTACTATGTTGCAAAATAATGTGGGGGACCTTACGTTGATCTTGTTTTTAGCATTGTCGGCAATATGCTATTTGTGTATTTTCTTGTCCACATTTGGAGCAAACAAAAACCTTTGAAAAAAACAAAAAAAAAACAATTAATGAATCATAAATTCAGAAAACGACAAATTGAAAAGAAAATCTAGTTTTACCTAATATTTCACGCTGTCTTTCATTTTTTTTCCCAATTGAGTATTAAAGAAAGCTCAGGTGCGTTTAGTAAATGAATTCAAAATTATAATTTTAGATCTTCGTTTAGAATCAGTATTAATTTATAGTAATTCTAAATCGGTGTTTAGTTTAGATAATTTTAAATTATGATTCAAAATTTAATGTGATGTTTTAAATTAGCTCAAATCATGATTCTAAAACTACCTCTCTCTTGATTCAAGGTGATTCAAATCCCTGATTTTAAATCATAATTTTAGAATAATAATTTGAACCCAAAATTATGAATCGTGATTCTGATTTTAGAATCATCCTGGTTTAATTTCTCATACCAAACGAACCATTTATTATTTTGCCTCAGTACTACTTGACCATCTATTTTCCGGTTATCAAAAAATGTAACAAATTAGTTAGTGTCTTCAGTATTGGTCTGATCACTTTTCCATTCATGAGAAATTAATTAACAGTATGAATTTGGATCAAGCAAATAAAAAATACGTGTGTATGTGTGTGTATATATATATATAATTCTCCATAGATAATAAAGTCATATATAGTTCCAAACAAGAACATCGGATATATCTCTCTCTGCGCTAGAATATTAACTACAAACCACATTTAATTTTGTCGGCATCCGCAATCACTTTTAAGAAACAGTGACATTTACCCACCATGGAATGTCTTTATTTCTTAATTTTACTCGCTGTGACCATCAACGCGGTGTCGGATGATAAAAGTTTATATCCAGAAATCTGCCGAATATTGTGAAATATTTATTACACATTTTCCATATTGAGAGAATCCACAGGTACGTTGTATTGAATTGTATAGTGCCCACATGTGACTTTGGAACAAACAGACGAGCAAGCAGCCTTCTGTGTCAGATAATTGGAACTCTTTTCGAAGTCGTCCTGAATTGTCAAATCTCAATGCAGAAGACTGATCCGGAGCGATCCAAATTCAACCCTAGTGTGGGGCCTTAAATAGCCCCTGCAGTTATTTGCAGTTAAATCCTTAACAGTAACTCAGCTTGTCACATATGTTTCACCATAAAAGAAAAAACATGTACATATATAACATACATATCTTTTTCATTTTCAAGTAAACATACTTTAGCTTATACACAGATTGGTTTTCTATTTTTATTATTTCTTTTAGTATGCCATAATTCACTTTCTTCCAAACCAAAGCCCACCCGAGCAGCTTCATGAGTCTATGTCATTTGAGCCAGTGGTCATTGGCTGACTTCTAGTATATATAGGAGAATATGTTCCACACGAAACGGCAATTATTGACGTTGAAATAGAAGCTACATCAGAGATAACATGTATTTGAAGTTTCTTGCCACTATACATCTGCGTATGAACGCAGGACTGAAGTTTCAATAAAAATGTTCTTCATGATTTGTGTTGGTGTTTTGATATGTGACAGTGACTCTACGTCAAAAGGAGACTCGGGACAAGCCTGCCTAATGTATAAGCCGTAGCCACCTCATTCTGTCAAAATAACGACACAATTGTACACCGATATGTAAATGGAATCATAACTGATGAGTTGACCCTTTGAGGAAGGAGAAGGATAATCCTAAAGGATGACTAAACCCTCCAACATCACGATTTAGGGTGTGTCTGGAAGATGAGTTCAAATCACCTTAATTTGGATTCAAACAGTATTTTCTATCATACAAAATTTAAATTTAAAAAGTCACGCTATAATATTCTCCCACAAAATCTAAATTCTGATTCAAAGGTGGTTTACTATTTATGAATTAGTAAACAAACCCAAGTGAAGAAACTTGGCAGCGTTCACAAATAATTTGAGTATTCAGCTAAAGAAATAATTTTATAGTAGCATCAATAGCTTTTAATCCGAAGGTGTTTTGCTTAATATTCTTACACGAGGAAATCCAGATGAAGTCATAGATTGCAACATGAGTACATGAGCTTAACGCGGCATTCATCATCCTCATCGTCATTGTCACTATTATTGTTACTTGGATAGGTTGCACAAATTCATCTTATCTTATTGACAAGACAAATGACAAATGATATTGGAACTTTTTGAGAGTCGGCCTTCAAAACAGCGCTATGCTAAGAGATGAGTGGGCGCCACATAATAGGTACTGATAAATGGTCCAAGAGCAAAAGCAAAATTATTTTCTAGCCTGCTGAATCTTAGAATAGTTTCATTACAAAAACAGGAGATCTTACGAATGAAACAAGAGACAAGATACAATCAAAACTTACACTTTGAGAACCATATACTGTAACTATCAATATTCGGGTAAAGTTACATCTAGGGAACTATATTACACTGAAAAGAATGAAGTCACACACAGTGGGAAAAAAATTATATTACGGGTGTAAGGCTTGTTAGGTTAGTTCTTTGTCAGAAGTTAGATAAACCTCGGCCCCATTCTTCCAATAGGGACACTCGTCTGAATTTGATGACTGGTAGGTCAGGAAAATGAAACAGTAACGACTCCGAAAGAGCTTCCAACGAGGAAAAAGTAATTCTGATCAACTGGCAACATTCCGGGAGTGGCCGAATAAGAGCGTGTCACGTAAACAAGATCCGGTCTTCAGCTCATCCAATTAAGCATTACGAATCATGAGATCCTTGGACCATCAAGATAATGCGTTGCTTGCCGCTGTCTGACCGGAGGTTCTCTCCTTTAAAACCCACCTAAATTGGACATACATCAAGGCTCATCACATAAAAGAAAAGAAAGAACCCGGTGCAAAGTTGGATATAAAATAGGCAATTACCTCGACAGAACTGTCAGGAGGGAACCAGCGCAACAAAACACCAAGATGCACTACTGCAGGAATGAGCTTGAAAAGCAGCGGAGTGGTTACCTGCAAGGATTTTCCACGAATGTCTAATTCAGAAATCAATAAAAGAGAACTTTTTTGTTTTCCGCTTGGGTTTAAGGCCAGGGCTTGAAAATCAAAACTCTGTTTAAAAGAAATGGACTCTCTTTATTCTTTCCAAGTAGTGGACTTTTGTCACTGGCGTATATCTCTAAAGGGGAGACGAACAATTTATTTGTCAGTTCATATGGTAAGAGACTAGCAACTCATTCTCCAACTGTTCTAGTGGTCGTTTTCTTGCAGTAAACGATACCGCCTTTCTTTGCCCAAGCAACATTACTAATGACTACTGCCCACCAGGACAAGGAGCAACACCATTTAACTCAAAATATTAATCATATACATTCATGTACACCAAGCAAACGCAGGACAAGGGGAGACTCATGTTACATCCTATATGTACATTTATAAGACTCAAAATCATGCACCAAAAACAAACATTATCCGCTTAACAAAAATAATTTCATACCAGACTCAGTGCTGTGGTCCCAAGAAGCAGCAGATACAGTTTAGCCTGTAATACGGTCAAATTTTCAGCTGTAAGCAAGTAAACGTTTCAACAAAATCATTGCTAGATTAGAGGTTAAAAATTCCAGAAGAAACAGATATTGCACCGTCATGATAAACTTGTAAGCATTACAAATTAACTAATATTACAGAACCGGTCAGCTATGATATCAGAAAATTTTCCATGGTGACAACTTTGATTTAGAACTATGAAGCTTCAATAACAGAGCTAACCTCAACTAGATGAAGGTTTGATGCTCGACTGAGAAGAACAAAAGCAAACTCCCCTATCTGTGCCAAAGACATCCCCACCTAGACATGTAGAAGAACCCAAGTTTCAGTAATTGGTCAGATTAATGGAACAAAACATGCCACGACAATCTTACGAGAAGTGATGTTTTGTTGTTGTAACGAAATGCCTTGACAACTGTGCTGATTATAACTGTTTTTACAATAATAACTAATATAACAGATGCCAGCAATATGTCAACGTGAATCCAGAGAAATTGAACATGGATCAGCATCCCAATGCTCGCAAGGAAAAGAGCGGCGAAAAAGTTGCGAATGGGTTCAATCTGCACAAATGAAAATCTTCAGTGCGGCAACTAAATGCTAATTTCAGATTATTTGAAATTGAGAGCAAAAATTTATCATACATGTTATTACTCCACGTCTTAAGTTCATAGGTCATAATTGCCAAACAAATTTGGTGTCAAACTAACTACAACACTAATTGCTATTAGAAGGATATGGTGGCAACATGTCTATCAGTTCCAGATTCAGTTTCCCATAATCTTCCAAAATTGCGGTGTAGAGATCAAAAACGGATTTTTACGCATGTTCAAATTATGCAGCGAAAATGCACATTTCTCCATAAAACTGAAACAAGTTCTGTGTAAGGTTTAAAATTGGACTATGTAAGCCATTGCAAATGAAACCCTTGAGTAACTCTTCCCTCTCCAGTCACATACTAGAAAGAAGAACATATTTATGATCTTACTTGTTCGAGTGTATGTTGAGCAAGATCAGTCGTGGCTATCATCACCCCAGCAGCAAAGGAACCCAGTTCAAGACTCAGTCCCAGCTTATCACTACACTGCAATTATTCAGACAATTAGTCTATAATGGCGTTGGACAGGCAACTCAAGATACAAACAAAAGCATATGAAAAGCTCAAATGGTTCTGCAGCTTCTTGTACGTACGATGTAATATCTATTTACATCAGATGAGGATTGCATTAGTAAGTAAATTTAACATCACGTAAACCACTCCTCGCTCTCTCTCTCCCTCGCCCCACAGCAATTATCCGGACAATTAGTCTATAATGGCATTGGACAGGCAACGCAAGATAAAAACAAAAGCATATGAAAAGCTCAAATGGTTCTGCAGCTTCTTGTACGTACTATGTAATATCTTTTTACATCAGATGAGGACTGCATTAGTAAGTAAATTTAACATCACGTAAACCACTCCTCGCTCTCTCTCTCTCTCTCTCCCTCTCCCCACTGCAATTATCCGGACAATTAGTCTATAATGGCATTGCACAGGCAACACAAGATAAAAACAAAAGCATATGAAAAGCTCAAATGGTTCTGCAGCTTCTTGTACGTACTATGTAATATCTAAGTAAATTTAACATCAGGTAAACCACTCCTCTCTCTCTCTCTCTCTCAAATGGTTCTGCAGCTTCTTGTACGTACTATGTAATATCGATTTACATCAGATGAGGACTGCATTAGTAAGTAAATTTAACATCAGGTAAACCACTCCGCGCTCTCTCTCTCTCTCTCTCTCTCTCTCTCTCTCTATATATATAGATATCACGTTCGAGGTTAATCCAAGTTAAAGAAACATCCTCAGTTTTTTTAAAGAAATGCCATAGTTCATTGTTCTATGCAGTGGCACAGCGCCTAAATAGTAAAAGGGAGCAAAACAAACCCAGGCTACAAGCAAGCAGAATGCCACCGATGCTAATTGGTATAGTTCATTGGTCTGCACACATGAAAATAAATGTTATTTCTTACAATATATAAAAGAAAATAATTTGATTAAAGCACACTTAAGAATCTTGTACAACTGATTCTATCTCCGAATTTAAATACAGGAAGGCAAAAATTATACCTGAGATGATAAGCTAACCATCAATTTAAGTAACCAAGGAAGACCAGTACGAGATATTATGGACAAAACAGACAAAAACGTAATCAACACCACCAGCCTGGGTAAAATAAGATCGTTAATCATCAGATCAAATACCAAGGATAAAGGAATGACGCTAATATGACCAAAAACAGAGGTTTCCATTTTTTTATACATTGTGGGGCCTACGGCTTTCACTTTACTTACAAGAAATGAAACCATTCAGATTCAAACCATCATGGACGCACACCCATGTTCATGCACCCAACCACTTGAGCTAGTCTCAAGTGGCTACAAGAGTAGCCACATCTCAAATCATTTCCAATAGCACCTAACCCTTGGAACATAAATTTCAAATGCATCTAAAACACATGGAAAATTTATTTGTGTTCATAAAAACTTACAATTTGGTCATGGATACCAATCCTTGAAGAACACCAGAAGTACCGCCAAGGACTGGAAGCAAAGCGAAAAGCAAACCCACAGCACAGTCCTGGAAGACGGAGACTTCTCAAGACATCCCAAACAGAATAATTGTAAAAAATATTTATTTGTCCAAAGAAAGCTCTCAAACCTACAAACCTGCAGAATAAGGGTGCCTATAGTGACTTGGCCATGAAGGGCATTCGTTGAGTTCTTATCCATCAAAAACTTCAATACCTTATGACACAAGAATTCAACTTTTCAGCAACAAAATTATACCCCCAAAGTAGACATACGAAAAGAAAATTTATTGTGGATGCACACATGCATGCATGAAACAAGTTTAGGTTACCACTGCCGTTGAAGACATTGAAAGAAATGTGCCAACAAACACCCCTTCTGAAGCTTTACCACCGCATAACTGCAATTTGCAAACATCATCAAAATCACTACTGCAGCATCGAGAATGATAAACAATGTGCAACAGAGTTTTACTTCAACAAGGAATCAACGTTGGAAGAAAAGCCTACAAAATTAGAAAGTAACTACATCGACCTCTCAAGCAACAGATTAAATAGTTAGAGTGTCAGGTGTGATAGGTCCTAGGTTCCAATTTTAAGATGCACCCTATAAGTTACACCCAACACCTACGTGCTAGATATAATCCTAGCCTGCATTCCTCATCAAAATCATAGCTACATATGTCATAGTACTTGTTCCCCAGCATTAAAATGGACTTTCAGAGGGATCACTTTGTGTGAAGGATCTTTTCTTTTTAATTTTGGAAAAAAAAATGTGGAATGCTTTAAGTGGAGGTCTGATGAGGAACAAGAGACATAAGTAATTAGGAATTTATGGTTACAATTATCTACTAAGATCATATATGATGTATTTAAGCTTATTTGATAATTATGTTTATGTTTCTCTTATAACTACGATTATTAAGCTATAAAAAGACCTTGATTAGATTTTCACTTTGGACTTTGATGATCCCTCTTTTATTATTCTCTCTTCTTCCTAAATCCATCTTCTATTTCTCTTCCCTTTCTCTCTGATTGTCTCTTCCTTTCTTTTCTCTCTCTTTCTTGAATCTATCTTGGTCCTACATCAGGCTCCTCTCAGAAAAAGAAAAATAAAATGAAATTAAACTTAAACTTAAATAGAGGTTTTGAAAAGAGCACGAAACACATACCGATGCTATAAAACCACAAAGGCACATGAAAAGGAAAATCTGAAGCAGACCTCCTAGAACAGCAACTGCTCGAACAACTCTAAGCTGGAACACAAAATGATGATATTTCACGATGAAAGTGTAATTACAGTTATAACCATTTAAAAAATACACAGAAAAAGGGGGAAGAAATGAAGTAGGAACAAGAACATAGAAACCTTCGTTGTGGAGAACTCCAAGCCCAGTGCAAAAAGAAGAAAAATTACACCAAACTGAGCCACTGTTTCAACCTACAAATAAACAATCTTAGTAATGGGAGTGGTCTATGAGGTTATTTGGAATAAG
This sequence comes from Morus notabilis, assembly GCF_000414095.1. Taxonomy (NCBI): domain Eukaryota; kingdom Viridiplantae; phylum Streptophyta; class Magnoliopsida; order Rosales; family Moraceae; genus Morus; species Morus notabilis. The sequence continues at coordinate 270,205 of NW_010361209.1, read as the reverse complement.
AAGAAGAAGAATGTATTACAATAATTAAAGCAAGACTTTGGGCAAAAGCGTCAAACTTAGTGTAAATAACATAATAATTGCAAGAGTTATCAATGAATTTATAAGAGAATCCTAGAGAGAAACTATGCGGGGAGACACATACTTGCACCATTTCACTAACAAAGCTGAAGCCTCCAGGACCAATCACAGAACCCGCTAGCAAATATCCAGTAATAACCTTTAGCATGCAATCACAATAATGAAAATAATCAGAAAGAATAAACACCAGATTAACTTGCATTTCATTAACGAAATCCACATGGAAGAAATTGACCAGACCGGTTGTCCTGCACAAGCAAAGGCAATGCCACCACAGGTTGCAGATACGATAACAACTACCAAATCTGATATCAATCTGCGAAGCAACAAATAGGATAGCTCAGATTACCATATTGTAAAGTATTAAGAGACATATGTCATAAAACAAGAAATAGTAAGTTTACCTTAAGTCTAGCTGCAGCATTGGATATTTGGATTTAAAGTTCGATATAATGAAGACATTGTCCTGGAAGAGCCAAAAAGATCAGAGAGCAAACGACAACAACATTTTATATATGGCCATGAGAAGAACAAACTCCCACCAAATTTTTTCGCAAAGATGCAAGCTTACCTTTCGATCTATCAAGGTTGGGGTATCTTCAGCTCTATTGTCATTATCCAGATTGAAAACATCATGAAATTGAAACGACCTAATCAAAAGACAAGGGACGTTATATAAATGACAAAAGCAAAGTCCATCAATAAAGCTAATGTCCATTCAGCAATGGTAAAATTTGAAAATCAACAACTACATAAAGAATATATGTGTAAAGATAGAAGTGTATACTTTTCCTCTTTTGTGTCATTTTTCTTTGGCTTAACTCTGGCAACAGTTTCCAGAACTGCCTGGTCAGTACAAAAAGGGATGAAAAAAGACACTTTAGCGTATGCTTCAAGCTAAATACAGGTGCTCGATTAATTAAAATTGGAAGGAAAAACCAAGTAAAATAGTTTTATAAAACTGGACGCAAGTACATCAAAGTGGAAATGAAGAAAGCTCGCACACAATAATGAAAAATAGAACATAGTTCCTCACATCATGACACGCATTGAAATCAGAAATTCCAGTGAGCAGACAGGTTGTTCACTTCTGATATACTTATGACGAGTTACTTATGGGATGTTTGTTTCAAGAGTTCGTCCCTAGTTCTGAATCATAGTTCTTGATTCTCTACCGTGTTTTTCTCTCACAAAAAATTTGAATTTCAAAAATCAAAATCATGAATTTCTGAACCCATGAACAAAACGTCCCATTAGTATTTAACAATTGCATCTTTCGCTATTCTCTTTTAGCTAACCACTTTATTATGAAAAATTATTAGGCACTAGAATCAGAAACTTTTAAATTTAAAAAAACTTGTACCATTTGATAAAAGATACATGAACAGTAACACCAACCTGCTGTCCGGCAACGCTGTTGTTGAAACTCCCAGCATCATTAGCTGCAAGTATCACGAAACAAATAAAGATCAGTTATTTACAAGTGAGAAGGAAATTCGGATCGAGAATGTTTCACCCAAAAAAAAAAAAAAGTGATCTGCAGCTGAGAAAGAAAAAATAATAAAAAGATCTGAAAACGCAAAGTGAAATAAAATCGATGTAAATTAACTATAAACTTAACGGAATAATTCAAGTAACGAACGAGTGTTTCCTTACTAGTCACATCGAGAGAGATCAAACAAACAAAGAAATTAATCGACGCAACGTGAAGCGTTGACTAATAATGAAGAATTAAATAGCAGCAAAACATTCACATTGTAGTAACAACTCGCATGTTCTGTTTGGTTATTAAGAAAACCCAAAATCAATTATGAAATTGACTTTTTATTCCATTCAATAATTTATTTTAAAAAAATTTGGAATGAAATCTCGCACTGAGGAACATTAATGTCTACGTTCTCACAAAATCAAGCAAACAATTACTTGCCGACAAGCAGAATCCTTTAAGATTTTCTCTCAAAATCCGGTTAATTGACAAGCAAAGGGAAGAAAACAACATAAACCAACTCAATCAGGAATTACGCAGAACGAGGTAAGCGAGATAGGGAAAAGCTCGGATCTGACAAACCTTCGTTCTGATCATTTTCCTTGAACTCGTTCTCCAAAGCTTTATCAATCATGTCGGCGAAGCTGCCTTCCTTAGGTCTAGAGAGGGACACATTGGACTCGGTGGCGTTCGTCTGAACGAGCAGATCCGAATCGCCGAGCGGATGAGCGCGCGCAAGCGAAGAAGGAACCAAATCCCCGCAGAGAAGAAGCAGAGTAAGCGCCAATATCCAGACGAGCCTGCGAACGGAAGACGAAGATCCTCTCAACATTGCACTACGCGGCTCCGGCGCAAATCGAGAGAGCTTATCTGCGCCTTCCAAGAGGCAAACGACCGGAGCTCTGGTCCAACTTCCCAAAATGGTAGAGAGAGAAAGACGGAGAGAGAGAGAGAGTGGAGTGAGACTGAGAAAGACAGACAGACACGCAGTGGACAGAGAGAAGGGGGAAAGGAAACAAACCAGTCAAGTTGTGGTCATCATCCTCGAATTAACTATTAATTAACAAAAATATAAATATATTTATATATATATGTGTGTGTGTATAAATTGGACCATCGCGTTGTAAACCAACCGACGGCGAGTGGCCTTTTGTCGAAGAGAGAAGTTTTACAATTTGTACAAGTGAACCTGTACCAGACTCATGATCAATTATAATACAAATAATACAAGTTTTTGACTTTTGGTTTTTTTTTTTTTTTTAAAAAATTTTGGTCGAAGGTCGGCGATTGGGGATTGGCGTAACTTTTTTTTTTTTTTTTTAATAATCTGGCTACCAGCGTTTTCTTTTCTTTTTTTTCACATTTATGGAAAAAAAAAAAAAAACATTTATTGCTAGTGGTAACGGTCCTAAAGGAACCTACAAAAACCATTTATTGCTATATGGTTCTCTTTTTTTTTTTTTTCTTTTTTTGTTTGTTTCTGAATTTTATTAGTAAATGGGAATAGGAAATTTGTTAAGGGAGAAAGAGGGAAATATATCAAGATTTAAGATGAATTAAAATTAATAGGTTAATAGTTTATATAAGTTAATAAATAAGTTAAATTATTATTTTTATTCATAATTTGTCTGGTTATGAATCATAACTTGATAAGTTATTGTCCATAATTCACAATTTTTATCCATAACTTGTCTGGTTATGAACTATAACTTGACAAGTTTATTCATAACTTATATGATTATGAACCATAACTTGACAAGTTATGGCCTATTAATTTTTATAACTAAAAATTGGTCTATATATTTTCTTAAGCTTTTCATATTGGCCTATTTTTTACAATTTCTGATTTGTTAATACGAGAATAACTTGGAAAAATTACATAAAACCCAATGGATTATATGAGATCGGATCAATTAAGGCATCTTTTATTTCATCAATTTGAGTTTTCAATTTTAAGTTTTGACAGTTAAAAGTGTTCATAAAATGTCACATTTAACTTTTTCTGTTACAGTTAAAAGCTCTTAAAAAATGTCATATCTCAGCTCGAAATAAAAACTTAAATCCGCAAAGCGAACGAGGCCTAAATATTGGGTTTCCCTAGAAAAAATTACCGCCTTGTTTAGTTCTTATACTTAAACTTATGATTTTAATTTTATTATAGTGTTTTTCATCTCATAAAAATTTAAATTTAAAAATTTCTTCTCTCATAATTTTTCTGCTAATAAATTATAATCACTTAAACACGTGAATTAAGGGTCCGTTTAGTTCGCTGATTTAAAATTTTAATTTAAGATGAGATGTGACTTCATGCGAAAGCTTTTTTAATAACAAAAAAGTTAAATATAACTGTTTCTGAGAGTTTTTTACTATAATAAAATTTAAATTTTAAATCGATAAAATAAACCTGACTTAAATACAATGGGTTCTCATTAGTGTATACCGTTGGGAAAGCATGAGGTAAAGAACAATTTACGTGTAAAAAAGAAGGTCAAAATATCGGCAAACTTTCCTTATATACCCGCTAAGATGAGTGCTAAATATATATCTTATTTCAGACTCTCTCTTTCACGCTATCTTATCCTCTGATAAGTGTTAATTCAATTTTCTCAATCAACTTCAGATAATAACAACCCACTTTTTTCTTGTTTATTTACAAAAGTGTCATCATCAGATGCAATCCTCCATTACCCCACGTGTGTGACTTTGTATATACACCATTTATTCACAAAAATGCCATCACATCCTTTGGAGCAAATGAACGACTTTGCACGTTCCAGCGGAAGAAGACAAAAAAAGGAGAAAACGACTGAAAGCAAAGCATTGCATATAGAAAAAAATAAAAATAAAAATAAAAAAGCAAGAAATTCTTTACTCCATGAGTTACTAGAAAATTTTGACTTGCATTTCTGTTAACGAGGTATAAAAAGATCAATATATCACTCTAGTTTTTTTTTTTTTTTTTTTGTCAATGATTGTCTTTTACATGTTTGTTTTCTTCTTCTTTTTTTTTTTAATTAACGACTTTTGTTATATAAATATAGTAGTGTTTCCATTTCATAATTTTCTATTTTACTTATCATTTTACAAATTTGCTATGCGTTTTGAGTACTCTTTTTTTTTTTTGCAGTTTTTTCTTTTTTTTTCTATCCCCTTTTTATTGGTCGTTGCCTATGAAGTTGATACATTTTGTTATGTTTTACTTGATTTCACTATTGACAGTAATCGTGTGTGGTTTTTATTTGGATATTATATTTTTGTCTTCTATCATTTTTGTATTTAAATCATATTTTCTATCTTTTAATATGAAATAGAGTTTTCTTTTCTTATTTTCGTACCAATACTTAGCATATAACAAACTATCATACGAAAGGCCGCGAGGGAGTTGAAAAAAAACAAAACAAAACAAAAGAAAAACCGAAGAAAGAGGTTAGACTTTAGAGTTGAAAAAATAAATAAAGAAAACAAAAGAAAAAACATGAGACAGTGCTAAAGTGCGTGTACAAAGTAACACACGTGGTGTAATGGGGTTAAATCTAAAAATGACACTTTTATAAATAAACAGGAAAAAAATGAATTGTTATTATCTAAAAAGTTAGTTGAAAAAATTGAGTTCACACTTCTTAAAAAGATAAAATAACATTTGAAAGAGAATTTGAAATAAGATATACATTTAACACTCCTCCTGTCAATACAGACTATATTACAGATTTTAATTTAATCTTTTGACACGTAACATTTCTATTTTTTAAAATAAATTAATTTAATAATAAGTCATTTTTTTTACACTTATTTTAAAGAGTGCTATTACTCACATTAAATAGAGAAGAATTTTTTTTTTTTTTAGAAAAAAAAGAGACTTGCAGATTTGACGTTGCACATTCATTTGTTTTGACAGAGAGAGCCTTGCATGGGGGATAAATCTTGACAAGAAGGAAAAAAAAAGTAAAAGAAAAAACTCTGCATTTGTTTTGATCGACGACTATGCATTGTTGCGATACCAAATCCATTACGTTTAGCATATTGCAAATAAAATGAATATGCATCTCGTTGGGAATCAATTTCCATACTATTAATTTACCGATCCATCCCAAAAGCTTTTGGGATGGATTGATAAACTAACATAGTATCAGAGCAGGAGGTCCTAAATTCAAACTCTCGTAATTGCACTCTTTATCTCCATTTAACATTATCATCATATGTTAGGTCTTTAATATATCTCGGACTTAAATATTCACGTGTTGAGCTTTCCAATTAATTTATTCACACGATTGCCCATTGTCCAACCCACGCGTGAGGAGGAGTGTTAAAATATAAAATTATTATTGACCCACCTCCTAACAACTTAAGCTTTTGGGATGGATTGATAAACTAACACATACCAAACAATCTCCTTCATCTTCATGAATGGTATTCTCATCAAGCACGCCATCAGTAGTTTCTTGGAGGCACCCATTCGAATTCATAATTACCTATAATAGGAGAAAACAAAGGTTCAATACATAATCGGGTACTAATAATAATTCAATAAAAAATAATATATACATGTGGAGCATAAGAAAGACCAATCTTCCAGCAAACAAGAATAGAACCTAATTATCACAAAAACAAAAATGGAGCTTAACATATGTAACATGACTTTTCATTGGGAAAACGAAAAAAGAAACGAAAACCTTCAAAACAAAAATATATAAAAAAAAAAAACCATAAACAACAAAAAATAATAAAAAAAAATTTGGATCAAATTATTTGCATCATGAATAAAGTATAACATACATACATTAGGGAAAAAGGAAAGAAAAATGAAAAGAAAATTGATGGCTTCAAAACGAGAAAAAAAAAACAGAAAAGAAAAAATCATAGACAAAGAATTAAAAAAAAAAGCTGGAGAAAAATGAAAAATAATAGACACCATCCACAACCAAGAATGAGGAAAATGTTTACTTTTGGAATTGTTTTTGTCTTCTTCTTAAGAGAATTGCACAACAAATCTTCTAATGGCCTACTGAGAAAAAAATGTCTCTCTTATTAGGCAAGCCTCTTCATGCTTTCATTCTCTTTTATTTTCTTTTTGCTTCTACGGAATTTGTAAAGTCATTGATTTAGGAGTGAACAAAGAATGACAAACTTGTTATATTTGAGAGACAAAAGAGAGTAATGGCACTCTTGTAAATAAGTGTAAAGAGAGTAACTTATTATTAAGTTAGTTTGTTTTAAAAAAATAAATATGTCACGTGTCAAAAGATTAAATTAGAATCTGTAACAGAGTTTGTATTTAGTATTCTTCTTGTCCAGATAAGTAGCTATTAGTTCCAAAGTTTGAGAAAAGAAAAGGGGTTGGACTTGCAATGGAGTAGGTGGTGGATTTCATCATAGATTATGACCTTGGTTGGGGAAATTAATTAGGGAATTTATGTTTTTTTTTTTAATAAAATTCGGAATTGAATTCGGTCAATTTAGGCGCTTGGTGTTGTGGGTAGAATATGAGATGGATGGAATGGTGGGAGATGGGCTGAAACTGAATTGGGTTAGTCTTTTTTTTAATTATTTTTTAATTATTTTTCTTTTTGACCAAATTTTTGAGTGGGGAGCTTGGTGGAGGATAGGCTTTTGAAAATGTGCCAATCTAATTGGGACGTTGTTTAAAGTTTTGATATTAGTTGTTTCCTCTATCGGTTTATTAAAAATAAATGGAGGGAGAAATTGTAGTTTTTTTAAATGTTATGATATTAAAAGCAATACAACCATCACACTTTTTTATATGATACTATAGGACAGACGTGGACATTAAAATGAATCCAAAATCTGCTAAACAATTTGTAATTGTCTCTTTTATCTTAAAAAAACCATGTGTTATAACATGTGTCATCTTGTAAATAATAAATAAGAATTACAGGCTATGTGGGATCGAACCCAACGTTACCAGAGGGTTTTAGAAGTTATTTGCAAGGCCACGGATTTGATCCCATTGCATTTTATTATTTTACAATTGGTCACTCCTTTTTATTTTCCTTCCTCATTTTCTCTTTAATCTTAAATTCCAACATTATATCCACATTGAGTTATCCTAAAATTCTCCTACTCCATAGTTTTTTTTTTTTTTTTCCTTCTCTTTATCTGTTTGAGTTTAAATTTATACATCTAAAAAAAGTCACATTTCCACTTAAATCTCGATTTATAGTGGTAACGAGTTTTGTCCATTTAAATATAGTCTAGTTGTGTGTTTTTTTTACTGTTGTTATTTGCTTTTATATGGGTTTTTTTTTTTTTTAAATTATTAGATTAGTTACCTCTACAAGCTAACTAGATCTTAGAAATTTTAAATGAACAAAGATTGGCAAATACAATAAATCCGTTATGGAGTTTTATTTTATCTTTTGTGGAGCTATTTGCACACCAATTAAAAAATAGAGAAAAGTATATAGTTTATTATGATTTTGTGTAAGTTTAATATTTATGTTATTCTAAAAAAATTAAGTGTCGTAGTGGTCTTTCGTTTTTTCTTTCTTTATTAATTTAACGGCACTTGTTTATTTTTTAATAGAGTGATATGAATAATATTTTTTTATCATTTTGAGTAGTATTTTTGGTTTTTTTTTCCTTGAAAAATATTCATTTTACGACGTTCCCTAATTTCTCCTTTATATTTTCTTCCTCATTTTTTCTTAAACTCAAAATTTGTTTCCAAATCAAAGGTTTTTAGTCTGAGCTTGGAGGTTTTGCTTCTCTAATGTTTATATTAAAAGCTACCCTGACCTTACCTTGCGTCTTCCTTTGTTGGCTAGATGCGTAGGTGAAGGTTTGCGCTTGGGTCCTTGACAAGTACTTTTCTTTTAGTTAGACCTAGGGCTAACCATAAATTCCAATGAAAAACCATGGTTTTGGCCCTAAGGCACCCCTCTCTTTCAAGAGGATTCGCACTTCTAAGTCCTCTTTGAATACCGGCTCATTCGCAAGCTATGTGTGAAAATTAAATTGGAAAGGTCTAACTTTGTTACCTTAGCCCGGAAAACACTTAGTTTCCTAGGCCTCCTTCTATCTTGATATTGAGCCATGCTCGTCACCCCTAATCGTGTTACGAATTCTGTTGCCACCATGTCAAGGCTGAAGCTATGAGTTCGAGCTTCATCAATCCTGACCAAGGATCTGATGAATTGGCAAAAAGAAAAAAAAAATTCTTATTAAGGTTCTTCCTCAGCTAATTATTTCCTCTTTTGGTGAAATGGTGGCGCTATAATAAATTCAGAGTACCTTAACTTGGGGTTGTCATACAAAGCTAGTCACCTTAACCAATCATACTCATTCCACTTAGCTAGTCACCTTAAATATTACCTTTAAAAATTTTAAAATTTTACATTTAAACTCTCACTGAAATAATATATGTCTTCACTAAAATAAATATATTTTCTTATATGCCACCATTAAGATAATTTGTTAAAAAAATTTAGTGTACACTCCCACTAAAGTAAAAAGCTGGCTCCGCCACTATATACAACCGTTAATATTTGTTTCAATTGAATAAAATTACCATTTCTAATCAGAATAAAACGCTCATTTTAATGTTGATATGTTTAGCATAACTCCAAAAAAAAAAAAAAAAAAAAAAAATCTCATCTGTGTTGATTGGCGGTTTTAACGAATTGGTAAGAAGCTTGTTTTTTTTACAGAAGATTGTTAAGAAGTTGTACTTCGAGAGAGGCAAAGAGCTCAGATCCCGTGTATGGTGCACTGGCATGCCATCACTATCTCTTTTAATGTCCCTATATTAAGCATTGTTGTTAAGAGACAAACACCATCTATAATTTTAATAAAAAAAAATTATAAAAGCCAATGTTTTTTTATATCGTTTTTTTTTTATTAAAGCTATGTCCTTGTTTTATTATAGCACTAATAAAAAAGGAAATATGTTATAAATAACACAAGATTTGTTATTTTTTTAATGTTGACTGTCATATCTAATTTGTGTAGTTTGAATGGTTACTCAAATATTTATATATTAATAGATATTATTATTTTAGTCACCAGATATTAATCCGATAGTCGTAATAAATTGAATAGTTTACTAAGAAAATTAACGACAATTAATAAAATTAAATTCTGATCACGACACGTCATCAAATTTATATATTTAAAGGTGACACTAAAAAAATGTAACCATGAAAAACTCGTCCCATAACTAATATCTATAACTATCACATATAACTATTATAATTACCCATATAAAACAAACTATCGTAGTTATTGCTAATTACTAGCAAAACTAGAGAGTGACACAAAAGAAACTGAACAGATCGAAACCAATCCCTAATGAAATATTAAGGATAATTTTCATATTTACCTCATGAACTATATATCATTTATGTCATTTTATCCCCTGAGTTTTAAAATGCACCAATCCATCCCCTCAAACTTTGCTATGTTAGCAAAAAAACCTCCTTCCATCCAACTTCTGTTAGTTTTAACTATTTTTTTATTGACTTGACCATAATATAATCAGCTAAAAGAGGGTAAAAGAGTCACTTTACATTGGTTGGTTATTAATTGTAGCGGGAAATGAAAAACCCCTAAAAAGATTCACTAAAAATTAAAGATCAAACAATAGTCTCTCTCAAGGACTAAAAATTACGATTTTATGGTAACAAACAGCTTTAATACTGCGTGGGACCAAATCAATACGGAACTGATGTAGGAATTTCTATCCTTTTAATGTCGTTTTCAGCTTAAGGGAATAATAATAATAATAATAATAATAATAATAATAATAATAATAATAATAATAACAATAATAATAATAATAATAAAAGAATTTTGGTACATGTCCCATAACTTTGTAATCCTTTGAGACGTCAATCAACTACCAATGTTCGATGAAATTTAACAAGACCAACACGAAATTTGACAGTTTTATGACATTCCAACTATAGCATTTACCTTTCAAAAAAAAAAAAAAAGTGTAGCACCTACCAATATACATCCCATTTAGAAAGAAACAGAAATATAACACGTGTCTTCTACCAAAAAAGAAAAAAAAACAAAGAAGAAGAAAAGAAAGAAAAGATTTTCTGCACATCTACAAAGAGTGACAACACTATGCAGCAGTTGGATTTTTACTTGTATCTATCAGACACTTTTTAGACAGATTGGTTATCGAATCTGCTATAACTCCGGCGCTGGACTTCATATACCCGCCTGAAAAGCCAAAAGTCATCGTATAAATTTCCAAAGTAGAGAGAGAGAGAGAGAGAGAGAGAGCACCTGATGTGAGCATGACAATAGGAATGTTCCTCACACGGGCAAACCTGAAAACTTTCTCATCTCTAGTGGTTATCCCATCAGGACTAATCTGCATAAGTAAGCCAAGTGTGGCCTAATTCTTATCTTTAACATAAAGAGAGAAATGAAAATAATGGAACAGATTGAAGGAGTCTTGTAGATTTACCCTCAACATTCCCAGTGGATCTCCATCTAGGATATCAGTTCCGGCATTATAGACTACCAACTCTGGATCAAACGTATCCGCCGCCACCTAATGAATGGAGGAGAAAAAAAAAATCTTAAAGTCTTAAAATAAGATTCCGTTCATTTATTTGAGTTTTATTACAGTAAAAAGCTCTTAGAAATATTCACACCTAACTTTTTTGCTACAGTAAAAAGTTCTCACATAAAATCACATCTCAACTCGAATTAAAACTCAAATCAGCAAACTAAATGAGCCTTAAATATATACAATTCCCTCAACCAACAAACCAACAAAAAAAATCCAATTTACAAAAAGTTTTGTAGCTATAACGAGCAAACGCCAAATGATAAACAGCATAGTTGTGTTCCGAGATAACTATTGGTGAAAATAGCAACAAAATGCAGTTGTATTATTAACCTAATTGTAAGAAGTACAAAAAACTGAAAAGTCAAATATTTTATAGAGATATAGTAAAAAGTATTAGAAAAGTTATTTTTCATTGAGAAACCTCCATACTATGTAGAAAAACGACAATTACATAAACGAAAACAATTTCAGAAACGACGATAAACGTCATCAATTAACATATAATGACACCTAGCTCAAACCACAATAACAAAAAAATAGACGACCGAGTTATCAAAAAGCGACCACAATTTAGAGAGCAGACATTGGATACATGGCATAGACTTTCAAACGAAAGTAACTGCAGATGACGAAAGTCACGAAAATGACCAAATTTCATAACATGACAAACAACTAATTAAACAAGAAATCCTTTGGTTTCATAAACCAATAACAATTTACAGAACGATAGATCTCATAAATAGGGACATTATTGACCAAAAACGACAATGAGTTTATTCATGACAATTCAATAAACGACAACAAGAAAACATAAAGAGAAAAACTACAAGAGTCGGAAAGAAAAGATAAGAACATTACAAACAATACAAATAACCCAAAAACATAAAAAATCCATTACGGTTTATTACACACCGCAAACTACTACATAATAAGAAAAAGTCTCTAGAAATGACGACTTTTACTTTCAAAAAAAGAAACGACAACTTTTTGAATGACAACGTTTTCGAAACAACATCGACTAACAAATGGCAAGAATTGAATAAACAATACGGCTACGGACCTAAAAGTGACAGCATATATATATATATCAAACGACATATCATTCACACGACACAAGTTTCAAAGAACAACAATATTTATAAACTTAACCAACAGATTTGGTATCCAAAAAGTTATAAAAAATAACTATTCTAACGCCAATATCATGCACACTACAAAATTTTCAAAAAATGACAATAATATTTATAAACAGCATTAACCAACAGATTAGGTATCCAAAAAGTTCTAGATTTACGAAAATAATTCTTCTATACTTTTACTAGTTTAAGCAACTTAATTAAGAAAATTTCTCCTAAACTGGTGAAAGTGTAGGAAAGAGAAAAGAAGGGGCACAAGGAAAGTGAGGCAGAAAATCAAACAAGAAGTTCATATTTAGAAGGGGAAGCAAATTCAATCCCAAAGGGCAAGTTGATAAATGGTAAGCATACACGGGAAATGGCAGCAAATGATATGCAAGAAATCAAGGAACAAAAGGTTAGGCATGTTGAATCCAAAATTAGGAATAATAGTATACCTCAAGTGCTTCATCTAACTTTTTTAAGTACTCATCTGTTGCAGTGCCACTCTGTTTCAGGAAAAGAGAAACTTTATTGCTTTGAAAGGAATATACAATTACGATCCACTTAAAGAATGAGATAATAACTCACTGGTACTTCAACCTTCTGATCTATATATCTCCTTGCCTCATAATCCTAAACAACACATTAGGAACGCAGAAAACAAGTTTTATCAGAAATGTTTAACTGCATATAAATCTTAAACAAGAGACTCATAAGAGATTAGTAATTAAAGCCGTATAAAAACCCGCATAGAGAAGCAAGGTGTTACGAGCATAAGTAATCATGAAGGGTTTCCAGAGAACCGGAATAGGGTTTTGAGGAAGAATATTATTCTTATTCTCATAAAAATCATACTATACAGCCAAATATTTATACACAGCCTAGGGGATAACCACAGCCGGTTGTATCCCTTGATTCTAGCAGCCTAGGTAACAAAATCAGGAAACTACATATCTAGTAAATCAGAAAAATCGGGAAACTAATCAAATCTCTTATAAATAAGGAAACTAACAGCTATACAATCTTTTTCCTATTTACACCAGATTTCCACACTCCCCCTCAAGCTGGAGAATGTATGTCAATCATTCCCAGCTTGGATAGAAGAATGTCAAATTGTGTTCTTGTAATGGCTTTGGTGAATATGTCTGCCGTCTGCTGTCGTGTGGGCGTGTAGACAACTTCAACAATTCCATCCTCTGTCTTTTCTTTGATAAAATGACGGTCTATTTCCACATGCTTGGTGCGATCATGAAGGACTGGATTTTTCGAAATGCTGATGGCTGCCTGATTGTCACACAATAGTTCCATAGGAGTCTTTATTGGAAGTTGTAGTTCCTCTAGGAGTCTTCTTAGCCACATTCCTCCACAAATTCCGTGAGCTAGGGCCCGGAACTCAGCTTCAGCACTACTCCGTGCAACTACTGATTGCTTTTTACTCCTCTAACTGGCCAAATTTCCCCACACCAAGGAACAATACCCAGATGTCGATCGTCTATCAGTCAAAGACCCTGCCCAATTTGCATCTAACAGAATCTCTATGCCCCTGTTGGTTCCTTTCTTGAAGGATAGACCTTTGCCGGGAGACATATTTAAGTACCTCAAAATCTTGTACACTGCTTCTTGATGTTCTTCGTTCAGACTATTCATGAACAGACTAACTGTGCTGACAACAAAGCTAATGTCTGGTCTTGTGTGAGACAAGTAGATCAATTTTTCCACTAATCTTTGATATATTCCTTTATCTACTGGACCTGAGTCTCTTTTAGTTCTAATTATGTTGAATGGATCCATGGGAGTTTCTGAAGGTTTGCAGCCAAGCATACCTGTTTCCTTTAGTAAGTCCAGTGTATATTTCCTCTGTGAGACTGAGATTCCTTTACTAGACCGTGCTACCTACATTCCAAGAAAGTACCTTAGGGCTCCAAGATCTTTAATTTCAAATTCTTGACTTAGAACCCCTTTTAGCCGAGTAATCTCTACTTCATTATCTCTTGTGACAATTATGTCATCAACATATACAATAAGGATTGTGATCTTACCATCTGGAGTTCTCTTGATGAACAAAGTGTGATCAGATTGTCCCTACAAATACCCCTGATTCTTAACTATCTTGGTGAACCTATCAAACTAAGCTCTTGGAGATTGCTTGAGACCATATAGTGACTTTCGAAGTCTGCAGACATGTTTACCACCACTTGGCTGCTTAAGATCTGGTGTGATCTCCATATATACTTCCTCTTCCAAATTACCATTGAGAAATGCATTTTTAACATCAAATTGATGCAACTCCTAGTCAAGGTTGACGGCTAAAGAAAGTAGAACTCGAATGGTATTCATCTTTGCAACTAGTGCGAAGGTTTCCTGATAGTCGATCCCATAGGTTTGTGTGAAACCCTCTGCCACAAGTCTTACCTTGTACCTGTCAATGCTTCCATATGCTTTGTATTTAACATTGAAAACCCACTTACATCCTACAGCATGTTTTCCCTGAGGGAGTTGAATGAGTTCCCACGTGCCATTCTTTTGCAAGGCTCTTAGCTCTTCGTTCATTGCTTTTCTCCATTCTAGATGTAGTAGTGTCTCTTGGATGTCTCTTAGCGTCTGGATGCTATCTAGATTGGGGGTAAAGGCCCTGTAACTCGGAGATAACTTCTCATATGACACAAAGTATGAGATAGGATGTTGAGTGGATGATCTAATCCCTTTCCTTTGAGCAATTGGCTTGTTAAGATCATCAGCCAAACATAAATCATTAGAAGAGGAACAGGGTTCAGTGTTACCTTGTATCACTTCGTTGGGAGTTGAACTCGGATTGTCTGCTTGGCAAAGCGTAGGAGTCTCAGGATGCTCTGCTAGTTTAGGGGTCTTCTTATGTCTGGTGTAGACTAGGAGTTCCTTGTCAGCTACGAGTTTAGGAGGAAGATCACTCACATGTTCTTTCTCAGGTTCTTCACACATCATACTATCCCAAAACTGATATTCTTCTTGTAACTTCTCCCCCTGAATAAAGGTTTTGGAATAGTATGGGACATTCTCCATGAAAGTCACATCCATAGTGTTATATGTTTTCCTAGTAGATGGGCAATATCACTTGTAACCTTTCTGATGAGGTGAGTACCCTAGGAACAAACACTTGACTGACTTGGGATCAAGTTTGCTTCTTTGATGAGACGGAATATGAATGTAGGCTGAACACCCAAACACTTTGAGAGGTATAGTATTCACTACCCTGCTTTGTGGGAAGAGTTTATGAAGAACTTGACATGGTGTATCAAATTTCAAGATTCGAGATGGCATCCTATTAATCAGATAAGTGGCAGTTAAAACCACTTCCCCCAAAAATGTTTTGGTACATTACTAGCAAACATGATGGATCGAGCTCCTCAAGAAGGTGTGTTCTTCCTTTCTGCTATTCTATTTTGTTGGGGTGTATCTGTACAAAAACTCTGATGGATAATACCGTTCTCGAGAAGATAGGGTCCTAGGATTAAATTGAAATATTCCCTATCATTGTTGGTTCTAAAAACTTGGACTATGGCTTGAAACTGGTTTTTAATCATAGAATGGAATGTTCTAAACAAAGGTCCCGCCTCTGATTTTTCTTTCATAAGGAACACCCAGGTGGCTCGAGTGTGATTATCGATAAAGGATACAAACCATCTTGCACCAGTTATATTTGGAATCCGAGATGGTCCCCAAATATCACTGTGTATGACTGAAAAAAAGATGAGAGGGTTTGTATCCCTGAAGAGGATAAGTACTACGACAATGTTTCAAAAATTGACGGACTTCACATTGGAAAAATCTTGGATTTTTATTGATAAACAATGAAGGAAACATTTTTTCTAAGTACAAGAAATTTGGATGTCCTAAACAAAAGTGCAAGTTAATTTTGGAACCAAAAGGACTGATTGAAGAGTTAACGTATCGGAGATGACCACTTTTCCAACTACGTTACTAAGAAAAGTGATCCATCAGCAGCCCGGACTTTATAATCTTTAAGACATGGGTAACATTCTTGAAATAATGATGCATCACTAGTCATGTGGTTTGAGGCTCCTGAATCAACAATCCAGCCTGTTGAATCCTCTGTTTTGACATGATGAGTGGCTGGAAAAATACCTTTATATGCAGTGGATCCCATGGAGACAGTTGGGGCAAGATTTGAACTTTGGTTGAACATTTTCTGTAGCCATTCAATTTGCTCCTTGCTGAAGAGACTAGGTTCTGAGCTTGATGGATTTTCTTTGTCTTTGGGGCAACAACAAAACTCCGAGCTTCTCTTTCTCGATTCGGCTTCCAATCAGCGAGTTTACCATGGATTTTCCAACAGGTTTCTCGCGTATGTCCTGTTTTCCGACAGTGATCACACCATGGCCAAGTCTTCTTCTGCTTTGTGTCATGAGCTATATGAGTTCCCCTTGCCGCAAGGGCTGAGCTTTTAGTTCCTGAGGGTAGTGGATTTCCTAGCATGAGTTTCTTCCTACTTTCCTCTCTCCTGACCTCCGAGAATGCCTCTCGAATGGATGGAAGTGGCTTGGTTCCAAGAATTATCCCCCTTACTTAGTCCAGGGATTTGTCTAGCCCTAGTAGAAACTTGAAAACTCCTTTTCTATAATTTTCTTATAGAGGTTTGCATCTCCAGGACATTCCCAAGCTGGACTATCAAACATATCCAATTGTCGCCAATAACATGTTAGACAATTATAGTATTGAGTCACAATTAACTCACCCTGCCTTTGGTCATGAAGTGCTCCCTTAATCTCAAATAATTCGGCAGTGTTCTTGTTGTCTGAGTAGGTCTCTTGAGCCGCCATCCATATTTCGTGAGCAGTGTCATAGAACAAAAAATTCTGTCCAATTTCTACATCTGTGGTATTGACTAACCAAGACATGACCATATTGTTTTCTACTTTCCAGATTTTATACTTAGGGTCATTCGGTTTTGGTGAAACAGCCACTCCCGTGAGGTAATCATCTTTCCCTTTACCTGAGATGAACATCATTACAGACTTGGCCCATTGAAGATAATTCTGACCATTCAACTTGTGTTGAGTGATGAGAAGAATTTAGCCCTCTGATCTGCCAGCATTCAAGCAATCCTGACCAGCCGAGGTTCCTGGGGTACTGTTTGTTTATGATGCCATGAGGTGGATTTAGGGTATTGCGGTGATGACTATAACAGAGATAGGGCTGTGGCTTGAACAAAAAAAGAGAAAGAAATCTCCTAAAAACCGGATCAACAACCACGCTCTGATACCATGAAGGGTTTTCAGAGAACCAGAATAGAATTTTGAGGAAGAATATTATTCTTATTCTCATAAAAATCATACAATATAGCCAAATATTTATACACAGCCTAGGGGATAACCACAGCCAGTTGTATCCCTTGATTCTAGCAGCCTAGGTAACAAAATCAGGAAACTACTTATCTAGTAAATCAGAAAAATCGGGAAACTAATCAAATCTCCTATAAATAAGGAAACTAACAGATGTGCAGTCTTTCCTATTTACACCGAATTTCCACAAATCAAAATAAAAGGGTAGATGTAGGGTCATTCAAGGGAGCCTTGACCTCGGTTTTTGAGGATCTAAACCTCCCAAAGACACCAAAATATCAAATAATTCATGCATAACTTCTACAATTAACTATGGACTATTTTCAAATAAATCAAATCTAAAAAATTCAAATGCATAATTTATTGAAATAAAAATTTCAAAATTGTAAGAGGCAATAATAGAATGGGAAAACAAAGCCGTAAAGAACTTGTGAACAAATTTTAGGGGGAAGGCAACTTACTAATGGATATATCCCAGGGTTGAACATGTCCAGAATATAGACTCGACCTGATAATACTAAAAGTTATTTTGGTTCCAAAAGAGAATCGATTGAAGCCACTACTTAAAATAACAGAAGTACACCTACTGTCATTGGCAAAATCTGTTTCATGGCCATTGCCTTGATGTGCATCAAGATCAATAATCATCACCCTGTGAGGTTTGCAAATGGTAAGGACCAAGTCCATGCTTGAAAGGATATCTTTCAATTGAGATTTAGAATCCTATTATAATAGTAAGGACTGCAAATATGACTTCTGTGGTGCAATTGTTACTACCTTGATATGTTTAATCGAACAAAGGCAAAGTGTATGCAAAGAGAAATGTCTGCATAAGTACAAAATCCACCTCCTTTATTCCCAGAACAATGATGAAACCCTCCTCCGACATTGATGGCCCACCCTCGCTCTTTCGCAAGCTTTGCAGCCAAAATAGTCCCCCCAACCTGCAGTAGAATATGACTAGAGTAGCTCCCCTTTTCTCTTTTTGGTAAAAGATAGCGTAAGAAAGAAAATTCAAACACTAAAACAGGTTTACATAAAACCAAGGATGGATGATATGATACTTGGTTGCGGAATGGGCGAAGAACTTTCTGCTGCACTAGGCAATTGGGAAATAGCGCTACAGGAGGTACCTACAGCACAGGACTTCAAAATGGTAAACAATGCTTGAGACATGACAACCAAATCTCAGCCCAATCCAATAAACGTGAACTAATAAACATCTGGGTGTAAATTATGTTGGATGCCATTATTAAAGTCTAGTTATTTACCTGTACCACTTTTATGTATAACTTTGGCCTAAATTTTTCCACCGCAAAGTGGCATATTTGAACACTAACTCTCTAAAAGTGGTGTCCTCTAACACTACAATCGAGAATATGTGGATGTCCCATAAAATCAAATTGATCACTCCCTACTGACAGAAATACCATTTTCTTTCCTCAGCCTCCAGTATAATAATTTTAGTTTTTGAGGCATAGGGACAACACCTCATTATGGAATCATGCCAAGTCAATAAGGCCACAAATAAAAGCAATATATAGTCTATGTATATAACTATTATGTCCAAAAAGAAGAACTATTAAACACAAGAATGAAGCAAGTGCATTGTTACCTCAATTATCATTGCAACATTTACACTGCTCTTCAAACTACTCAAGTACGTTTCTGAATGGACCTGTTTATAGGTCACAAATAAGTATACACAAATAATAGGACTCTCATTTCAAGAACTTGACACCACTTTGCTTATCTCGACCAGTTAAAATATAGGTCACAAATAAGTATACACAGATAATAGGAATCTCATTTCAAGAACTTGACACCACTTTGCTTATTTCTGTTAGTTTTTCAATCCATCCCAAAAGCTTAAGCTGTTAGAAGGTGGGCCAACAACAGTTTTATACTTTAACACTCCCTCTCACGTGTGGACAGGACAATGGGCAATCGTGTGGGTAAATTAATTGAAAAGCCCAACACGTGAATATTTAAGCCCGATATATATTAAAGACCCAACACATGATGACAATTTAAATGGGGATAAGGAGTGCAGTTATAGGAGTTTGAACTTAGGACCTCCCGTTCTGATACCATGTTAGTTTACCAATCCATCCCAAAAGCTTAAGCTGTTAGGAGGTGGGCCAACAATAGTTTTATACTTTAACAATCTCAACCAGTTAAAAAGATTCTCAAATAAGGGTTCGAATGATAGTAATTTGCAGACACAAAATCAGCTTAGGTCCAGGAAGATAGCTGTCCCCAGGCGTAAGACTCCTTATACTTTTACTCCCAACAAAATTGTTCTTCATAATTTTTCTTTTAGTTTGCCTCTCCCAAAGATTTTCAATTGCAATATGTACACAAACTTTTTAAAAAAAAAAAATTCAATTACAACCCAAGTTTTGACTTTAAGTATACTTAGGCCTCGTTCGTTTCGCTGATTCGAGTTGAGATGTGATTTTATGTGAGAGCTTTTTACTGTAGTAAAAAAGTTAGATGTGACTGTTTCTGAGAGCTTTTTACTGTAGTAAAACTCGAATTCTAAGCTCGAATCAGTGAAGTGAACGGGGCCTTATATTTTAAACTTATAGCCTCAGATAAATAAAAATCAACTATACTACTCCATAAACTCATAACCCTTTGACTGTCGACCTAAAAAGAAAAGAATTGAACTCTATTGCAAGCTTGAGGGTATGCTCATTTACAATTAAGTCATAAATTAAGTTGTGTACGTGAGATAAAAACACTGTAGTAAAAAAAATTGATTTTAACTTAGAGTTATAAAATGAATAAGGCCTAATTCATTTGCAAGAAAAGATGAAAGATACTAGTAACTAAATAAAGAAAAAAGATTGTTGCATTCTAATTTGAGTTCGAAACTTTGGTATAATAGATGTCAAATATGTGCATCCAAATAAGAAAATGCTGGGCATACCACAAGGAGATCATCCTTTGAAGCTTCCAAAGGCTCTACAATACAATTTTTGTCTAAAATGCCATCCTTGATTAGGAATCCACAAATACGTCCCCATTTAGCAGAATCAAATGGATGCCTAACATCAAATCACAAACGACACTAAAACTTCAGCTTGATAGAGAGCACAGCAACGGAACTACTAAAAGAAATATTACAAAACTATATATGTTTCAAAATTTGAAAAAGAAATCGTGATCTTACAGCTTCTCTACGCCGAGAAACGCAATGTCGTATGTCGACGAGTAAATCACCGGCACCTAAATTAGTGAAAAATATCAGCTTTACCCCAAAACAAAAAATTCAGGCAAGTGCATGCAATTTTTACACAGAGATTTATACCTTGGATGTGGGAACATCGAAGTAGAGCTTGGTAGAGAGAATACGGTCTCGGCGAAACGATTCGGCGTCGTTTTCGGACGGCGAAGAAGCGGAAGAGGAGGACATGGGTCCGGAGCCAAACCAGAGAGAGAATTTGGTGGTAATGAAGCTCAGAGCCAAGAGAACGGTCGAATCAATGGAGATTCTGAGTCGACTCGGTGGAATTAGTTCGTGTATGACTCGGTAGTAGTTCATCGAGAGGTGGTTGTGGTTGTAAAGTACTTTCAACTCGCGGTGAGTCGACACAGTAGGGAACGGACGAGTCAAAGAAACTGGAATATCCATTATTATTCTGTTAAGAACGAAAATAAAGGACAAGCGCCGAGAGCCTCGTCGTGTACGGACTGAGTGATTGGACGGATGTTATTTGCGACAAGGATTAATCGGACGGTTCGTACAAGCTGAAGGAGATATTAGTGGTCGTCTTTTCGCGGGAGAGTAATCAACGCGCCAAAGATAGCGTGATCTCAAACAGTGTTATATGTACGTGGGGTCGTCACATTAAAATGATAAGGTGTCAGATTAGCAAAAGAAAACTGATGAGGTGTCACGAACTTAAGCCAACACTGTGTCACTCAGAACTACAAAAGAATGAAGGATAAGTCATATGTCGAGGTTTTATTATTATTATTATTATTTTTCCTTTCTTTTTTGCTGCTAGGATATCCGAGTTGATGGTGGGTTGTTGCGTTTTATTTTGGAGTGTACGCTGAATCTGTCAATTTATTCGATCCATATAATTCAATTCATTTTGTCGAATTGAATTGGATTAAAAAAATTTTTAATTAATAATAGATTGAGATTTTTTTTCAATTTACATTAATAAATTAGATTATAAATTAAATATTTTTCTCGCTAGTACGTAATATATACTATATATGTATTTATTTTTTTATATATTTTTAATAATATATAAGAGATTTTTTAATTATATCCATATATATTAGGTAATATTGACAAATACTCTTTAAAAGTGCATGAGTCAGAATTTTTACTCTTTATTCTTGATTCATAATTTTTTTAGTCAAATAATTACACTAAAAAAAGAGTATTTATTAAAAATAAAAGGTAAAAATTCAGACTCATGTACTCTCAAAAATAAATTCTCTATTTTTTTCATACATATTTAATTATATATGTATTATGCATTAGAAAAGAGAAATACCGAATGTTAGGTCTACGACTGGATACTGCACTTTCCTATTTTTAGGTGGAAGTCACGTGGAAGAGTAAAAAGCAAACAGTTGTCGCACGGTCGAATGCAGAAGCAGAGTATAGAGCAATGGCTTGTGAGCTTATTTGTCTTCAAACCTTACTAAGTGAGCTTGGAGTTGAGGTCTCTCATCCTATGATAATATTCTTTTAAAATGAAGCAGCAACTCACATTGCCTCTAATCTGGTTTTCCATGAGCGAACCCTGAAAGTCGCCTTAGAGCATTTTTCCTTGTCTTGACGGATGAGGCAAATCGAAATATAAGGCCCAAGCCCAACCTATTTTTTTTGTAGAACAAACCCTAATAATCATGCCGCCTCACCCTCTCTTCATTCTCTCCTACACTTCCTCATAGCATTCAACTTCGACTTTGTCTTACAATTCAACATTGCCTCAAGTTTGTGTTTAATTTTGTATTTAATTTTATGAGAATATAAAAATATAAGTCAATCCGCCAATCTGCATAATTTAATCCACAAATTAGAATTAGATTGGATTAGATTGGGAGTCTAACAGATCGGTAGCGGATTAAGATTTTTCCAATCCGCATAAACTGATTGGATTGCGGATTGACTTCTAATCCGCGTAATCCGATCCGTATACACCCGTAATTTTATTAAAGACTTCAGCTCAATTTGATACTCTAAGGGACTGGTTGAGTCCGTGTTTCGTCTAAAATTAGACTTCAACTCAATTTGACAATAAAAATTAAACATGTGATTTAAATTAAAAAAATAAAATATACATTCACAAATGCTAAGTAAGGATTTTGCGACTTGCGACTCCAGAGTAAATTTTGGTCACTCTTAGGGACTAGTGAGTCCAATAAAATGTGTTTCGTTCAAAATTATTTGACTTACTTAATATTTTAATTATTATCGGTAATATACTCAATATTATCGAAGTATATAAAAACTAAATGTTGTCGTTGATCATCGGAGTAATTTAGGGTACGTTTAGTTCGCTAATTTAAATTTTTAATTTGAATTGAAATGTGACCATTGACGTAAAGAAGTACGGCATACCACATTGAATAATGAGGAAGAAAATTCAAAAAATTTAGAAGTTTTAGCGTTGATGGCTCAGAATCGGCCCAATAAAAAATGGTCTCCTCAAAATCAACAATCAACATATGACAAATCATATTCGGCTAAGTTTCCAAATGTCCTCCAATCACACCTAGTGTAATAATTCAAAAATGAGAAAGAATCGCAATTGCTATTTACTAAATCTTCAACAGTCTACTAGTAATAGGCTATTACAACAAGACTTTGATCAAAGGTTCAAGCGTTGAGTGGTTATGTTTAGAAGGTTTTCGTCTACCAGTTTAGTATTTAATTCAGAGTGTCTGACATTACGCTTTTTATATATCCTTATTTATAGCACATTTGATTCAATTGGGGTGATGATGCCTTTGAGGAACGTATTTACTGGACATTTAATTTATAAATTCAGAATCATTCTCGATTTAAGTGTATTTTTTATGAGAAAAAATACTGTAATGAGTCACGAATCATGATTCGAACTATGACATTAATCCACCAACTACACGCACAGACCTTAAGACATTCTTGTCACGGTGATTCCTAACTAAATTCGTCCTTGTCGTCCATGAGATGCCAACAAGTGTTATGCCCCGTGCATAAGTGGCAAGCTTCCCCAACTAAGGTTGGCAAAAGGAGAAAAAGGGAGAAGACGAGAGAAGAGATAGAAGAAGAATGATTTGAGGAGTATCATTGATATCTCTTAAAATTAAGGGTAATATAATTTACAAAACCCTTAAATAATTTAAAAGGGATTGGAGCTAAAATCTAAAGAGTAGTGTGGAAATTCATTTATCTAAATAGGATGGGCAAAGACGTTGATTGTCCAATTTTCTCTATATTTACCAATGCAATTAAACTCTAAATCTTTCCCAGACTCTTTCATTTTTTGGCTGAAGCTTCCTAGTCAACTTAATCCCAAATAATGCTAGGTTAGAATGAGCATTCGTCTCTATGATAAATCTATATTGTTAATTCATTACATCATAGAAAACGATAAATGATACGATTGCATTACATTATATATGTGGTCTACATATCAGTGGAATTTTTCTACTGAATTATTGTTTTGTTTTATGTCTATGAAAGCAGGGTTGTGGTTGATTGATCACACGGATAACAGAACAATAGAAAGTGATTCTAATCCTCTTAAATAATAAGTGGGGAGAAGATGTGTAGGCCATTTATTATAAAATCATATTGACTAATTTTTGGCTAATTCTAGATGGTCAATTGGGTCCCAACCCAGATGGCATCACATGTAATTCTCGTACTTATTTAATTATCATTCTCCACCAACGGCCCAGTCGGCTTTCACATGATGTCTCAATCACAATTAATAAGTATTTTGCAGAAAATTAATGATATGCTTTCAATATTGAAGGATAAAGGCAAGAACAGGAAACGAAATAATTTTGGAGAGGTATGGTGGCACGAAGATTCCTTGAATTTGATGTCACTGCGATTTAACGTTTAACGTTGCTTTCCGAAGAGCTGCCCAAAACATCACCGTACCAATCTAACAACATATGCATGTTCTTGTCGAGAAAAATACACTTCTACACGAATATAAAAATAAATTAAAATAAAATAACAAAAAAATAGAAAAAATTGGTTTGAAAAAATTTGATACGTTTACGGAAGAGAGAAAAATTCACTAACAATTTCAGAATTACACACTCAATAAATTTTCTCACTTTTTATCTCTACCAAAAACCCTTTACACCTTTTACCTATCTCTCTCCTTAATTTTCTCTCTTTTTCTCAAAAGAAAATACTCTTTCTCTGCACTTCTCTCTCGGAGTACACAAAATATTACACAAAACACTTATTTATAGATTCCTGATAAGCTTTGCCCAAAAACAGAAAAGAGTAACTTACCAAAAAACATGAAATAGTAACTTTTTCAAAATCAATTTGAAGCACTTACCTAACAATCTCTACTTTGACTCAAATTCTCTCAACTCAAACATATGGGCATCCAATCTCGAAACCCGTCATCACACCGACAATTTAAACTTTAACAAGAATAAACATATATCAAATTCAAACTCTCATCAAACTTGACACGAGAAATTATCTTCTTCTTCTTCAAAGTATCTTCACTGCTATAAGTCTTCACCATCTTGTCTTTATCATCTTCAAATGTTATCATCTTGTTGCACTCTTTTACTCCTGCAACTTCTATCACAACAGAAGAAGATTCTTTGTGGCTTGGCTCTATCGTCATAGCTCTACCTACAACTGTAGTCACAATCAGTTTATACAAGTTTTTCACCTTTTCACCCTTCATGACTACTAAATCACATCTCTTAACTTGCATAAAACTGCCCTTCATATAATACTCACAACCTAAAGTGTCTAAAGCCCCCAAGGAAATCAAAGTTCTCCATAGTTGAGGAGCATGCCTAACATTTGTCCTTGCAGCGTTTTCAGGAACATGCCTAACATTTCTCCTTATTCCCAAACTTCATCTTTCATATTTTCTTTCTTCTTTCCTTGCAGCGCTTTCAGTAATCTCTGCTGAATCAGAACATCTTTCACCGTACTCTGCCATATGCTGAAATTACTCTTCTCGTCATATCGCTAAATCTAGTAAAACTTTTTCCCGGATATCATCTTGATTTTTTTTTCTTTTAATCCTTACCACAGCTCTAATACCAGTTGTTGGGAAAAACACACGTCTACACTCACGTAGCAGAAAAATAAACTGAAACAAAATAACAGAAAAATAGAGAAGACAAATATTTATATGTGGTTTGGGAAAATTTTCTTATGTCCACGGAAGAGAGAAAAATTCACTAACAGTTTCAGAATTACACATTACACAAATTTTCTCACTTTCTCTCTACCTAAAACCCTTTATATCCTTTGTCTATCTCTCTCCTCACTTTTCTCGCTTTCTCTTAAAAGGATACACTATTTCTCTGCACTTCTCTCTCTGAACACACAAAGCCTTACACAAAGTACTTATTTATGGACTCCTAATAATCCTTTCACAAAAACAGAAAATAGTAACTTACTAAAAAAACACGAAATAGTAACTTTCCCAAAACCAATTTGAGGCAATTACCTAACAGTTCTATCTCTTGTTATTTTCATAATTTGATAAATTTGATTATTGATGTTAGTGCTTTGCAAAATTGCTAGTTTCATTTTGCCCAACCACTAGACGTTTGGTGTCATTGATTTGAAAATCTATGGTCCCATTAGTTTTATTCGTTTAAGTTGAGAATTTGAGTTAAAAATTGAATTCGTGTAAGAGAAAATACTATAGCAGAAGAAGTAGAATTTAAATTTTGTAAGATAAAAAAATGAAAAAAAAGAAAATTACAGAATTTACCCTTAAGTGCATGAGTCTGAATTTTTACCCTTCATTCTTAATTAATACACTTTTGTTAGTATAGTTATTTGATTGAAAATGTTATTGATAAAGAGTAAGGGGTGAAAATATTGATTTATGCACTTTTAAAAGGTGTTTATCTTCTTTTCTTAAGAGAAAACATTATAATAAAAACTTAAGTTAGTTCAAACAAACAGAAAGAACCGATTTATATAGTTTTTTAATTCTTTTAAATTTTAAGGTGCGAGATTCTAACTTTTCACTTTATGATGGAGTTAAATGTGAAATTATTGTAGGATTTACTTGCAACTAGTGTTGGAACTTTAGACGGGCCGCCTGTGACCGCCCGAAAAACTGAATTTGTGTCCGTTGCCTGAGCCCACCCGCCCGAACCCAAAATCTTCCTTGAACGGGCTTCGGGCAAGACTTGGCTGTCCGCGCCCAGTTAGGTAGCCTGAGCCCGACTGAATAAGCCTGAATTTTTATATATTGTTTTAATTTTTATAATATTGTATATATATTATATATAATATTGTTTATTAATTGCATTTGTATATAAATAATTATTAAGTTGTTTATTGTAAAAATTATGTAAAAACTATAATTAAGATTAAAATCAACACACACTATTAACACAATTCAGAAAAATTAATTTTGTTTATTAATTTTTAAATTTGTAATTTATGATTGCCTCGTTAAAAATCTTACCAAGAAAAACTCAATTGGGATAAAAACTTAGTAAGGAAAAAAGAGTGCAATAATTTTGTGATCAATTACAAATTTTACAAAATTACACAGTCCAAATATACACTATTACAATTACAATGTCCAAAGCAAATAAAGATTTATAAATTACAATTTAATTTGAAATTGAAAGATCACCTTTAAAGCAAAATGTTAATCTATTAAATTCATCTATCCATTCTTGGTTTGCCGACGAAATTGTATTTTGTAAACATTGATTGGCACGATCTCAATTCTTAATGCACACCTAAGCTTGGCACGATCCCAATTCTTAATGCACACCTAAGCTTCAACAATATCCCTTTGCAATGCATTTCAACATTCCTCAAGTATTCTTCCGGTCGTAGTGAAGGCTTGTTTGGATGAAACAGTGGAAACTGGAATAAAAAAAATATCCATCGTCGATCGAGTTAGGACTGGCCAAGTTAATGCTCGTGCCCTCCATTATTGAACTAAATCAAAAACACTTCTCTACTATCGTGACTACTAAGCTCTCGCTGAGGTACGCCATAAGCTCGTTGAAGCCGCCATCGCTGCCACTGCCACCCCCACCTATTTATGAAGATCCACTCCCAACTTCTGTTTGAGTCTTCTTCTTCTTCAACCCGAAAATATTCATGAATGAATGCGGGTTTTCATCTATTTGTTGCGGTTCTTGTACTCCACAAACGGTGTTTATAAACCTATTCTCATAAACACAATAGAGAGAAAATATTTTATCATTTATTAAAGGATATTGGTCAGAACAATCGATGTCTAAAAACTCACCTAAGTTTTCTAAACCACTTTCTAAACCTTCTAATTTTAATCTAAGATAAAAAATAATACTGAAACCATACAACATAGGTAATTGAGACCAATATTTTTTAAACTTTTTTTTCCATAAAAGCGATAAGAATTCCTAAAATTGGGCCATCCCTAAATTCACTAAATAAAATACTAATTCTTAAAAGTTCACCTAAAGCTAAAGGTGATGTTGGATAATGTGTTCTATTAAGTTTTAAAGTAACTTTATGAAACCTACCTAAAAATTGATACAAAATTTTGACAATTTGCCAATCATATGGGTCTATATGTCATACTCCTAATTTTGAATTGATATAGTTTGTTATAGCATGTTTATAGGGGAGGCATTGTTGAAGCATTATATAAGTTAAGTTCCATCTTACAGGCATATCTAGGGCTAATGCTCTAGGAGTTAGATTTACTGATTGTAAAAACTTAAACCAATCTTGTTCTCTTTGGTTACTACCTTAAATCCATGCAATAATATCTCTAATTCTTTTTATATGAATAACCCTTGATTTTAAACCGGATTTTACTACTAAATTAATTACATGGCATGCACAACGTTAGTGAAATATAGTACCATCACCGAATAAACTTAAATCATTTTTAAAATATTCAATTGCTTTAGTATTTGCACTAGCATTATCTAATATTATAGCAATCACTCTATCCCTTAATCTATATTCATCAATGACATTTAAAATTTTATTATATATTAGATCAGCGCTATGTGATCTTAGAACACATTTAAAACCTAATATTCTCTTATCTAAATCGAAACATTTGAAATAATGTCTGGTTACAGATAAATAATCTTTATTGGCAACAGCAGATTAAATATCATTCATTAACGCAACGCAACCGCTAGTAGAGTGCAAAAGGTTAATTAATGCTTCTTTTTCTTGTTTAAATAATTTTAACAAATCTTTCCTAAGAGTAGCTTTCAAAAAAAAAAATTGTGCATTAGGATTATGGACAATTTTAATATAACGGTGCCAATTAGGATGGTCAACAAAACTAAGTGGTTGATCTAATGTTGTTATCAATCGCGCAACTTCCATACGGTCAACTTGCGGATCGTATTTTCAAGTGGTTAGACCACTGGTTGCACGATCAAATGATAATTGATTGTGTTTGGCGGAGTTCGGATCCGCCGGTTTGGCCACGCTTGAGAAGACACTTTTCAGAGTATCTTCTCAAGTGTGTTGTGTCATGAATAGTGTCACATTGTAAACTAGAATGCCAATATTTACATTGAGCTATGTGTTTAGTGATACCGTTATTGTCGACTTCCACAAATTTGTCAAAGTGCTCCCAAACTGTGGAGGTGCACTTGCATTTTCTCTTGGAGGTTGCAATACTTGCAGTAGCACTTGCCTCTCCACGCCCACTATTGCAACCACGACCTCCACTAGATCCACCACGGTCAAGATTTGGAATTGGACATTGTTCCTCAGGTGCCTGTGTTTGCGATTCCTGCATAGTAAAAACATTAGTAGGAATTGGACTTTGAGGATCAACGGCATTATCACCATAACAAAAGGACACCATTATAAAAATGAAATTAAAAAATGAGCTTGAGAGAGCTTAAAGTTGAAAAGAGCTTTGAGACTTGAAATGAGAGCACTTTGAGAGAGAGAGCTTTAGGATTTTGTGTGAGCTTGTGAACAAATTGTGAGAGAGATTTGAGACAAAAGTGAGATAGATTGAGAGAGAATGTGAAAAATATTGTGAAGAAAATGTTTAGGGGAGGGGGTATTTTTACGAAAATTTTTGAGGTAAAAACATCAATTTTCCCCTAAATTTTTGAATCCAACGGCTAGTTTTTGATTGGCGTGTCAAGCTTCGGGCTGGTGGTTCAGGCTTCTCGGGCAACGGCACAAAATATAGCCGTTGTAGTCAGGCTTTCAGGTCGGCGATCGGGCCGGGCACTAACATTCAAAAAACTAGCCATTGAACGGGCAATCGGGCAGGCAATCCGACAGACGTTGACAGGCAATCGGGCATGGGATACACAAGGCAGCAGGCTTGGTTTCAATTTTTTTTTCGGGCTGCCCAAACCCAAGCCTAAAACCTAAGCTGGACAGGCAGACATAGAATTTTGTCCGCCGAGCTTAAAAAAAATTGAGCTCCAAGCATAGCCGCTGCCTAAAGTTTCAACACTGTTACAACCACAAAAAATCTATAGTGTTAAGAAAACATAATGCAGAATTTAGGTCCTTTTTATTGTATTGCTTGAAATTGAAAGTCGTTTCGATTATTTTATTGTATGTTACAACTCGGAACGTGCGCGCAAGTGCCTTGCGCTTATTTCATAAAGTCGTTTTATCAAAATGGCAACACCAAAAAGTATGCCATCATGGCATTCTCAGGTGAGATCGGCGACAGATAATTGTGACTAATCTATAATCCGAAAGCAGCTTTACAACGAGATCCTTAGTTATAGACCAAGGAATTATCAAGAGTGGTGTTTGGTAAAAAAAGAAAAAGAAAAAGAAAAAAAGAAAAAATAAACTAAAAAATAAAAACAAAACAAGAAATAGAAGTGCCGTGTGCACTCTGCATTTATCATAAGCTTGTATTTGTTTTCTCACACATGTCGCTATCAAATTATGGTTCCCAGGAATCACTTGAACACGCTAGAGGATTTAAGAGGATAGATTATCATTGAAGTCCTTGTTCACAAGAAAACCTTTGAGGTCCTATCCGTGTGAAGCATCACAAGCTGAATCTTGTGGATTCCACAACTTTTCTATTGAAAAACGTTCTATAATCAGATGGAGATATATTCCCACTCTTTCATAGAAATGGGTCCACTTTTTGTCATAAATTAGGGATTTAACTGGGGCTGTAAAAAAAAAAAACCGTCAACTTGCACCGCCATTTACGTGTCACATCATCTAACCTCCAAACCACGGTTTCAAACCACCCCGCCCCACCTTGCATACTGGACGGTTTTGGTTTGAGTTTTACCCAAATCGTGGTTTATCAAAACTGCCCACCTCATCAAACCGCGGTTCAAACCGTCTGTAATTACTATTATGCATAAATTATAAAATATTTGTTTTGATAATGATTGTTTTAATGTTGATCATCGTTTTTATAGTTTAAAAGTATAGTAAATTAATAATAATTGTCTTAAAATGCAGTAAAAACATACAACAAATTTGTTTTATGTTTTTATTGTTTTTTAACATTTTTTTAACAAGTATCTAATAAGGCTCAAACCGTCCTAATCGCAAGCCACCTGCCCACCTCAAAGGCTCAAACCACCCCACCTGCCGTTTAGAACATGCAGCCTTGATTTGAGTTTTTCTAAAATTGCCCTTTTATAAAACTGCACCATAACGTTTGAAAACCGCCAAATTTTCCACTAATGCATCCATATTTAATCCTATCATGACAAATAAGATTTAGAGTCGGTTTGGTAAAAGAATTTAGAATTATTTTTAATTTACGTGTGTTTTTTGTGAGAAAAAATATTATAACAAACTATTATTTAAATTATAGTTCGAATCCTTTTACCAAACAGACTCTTACTCTTTTTTATTATGGTGTTCATAAATATTTTTCTCACACGAAGCAATTGGTAAATTTACCACGCATCCAGAAGAATTCCAACCTAGTACTCATTTGCTCTCGCTGAAAGAATAAAAAAAAGAACGTAATTCAACGAAACAAACAATATATACATAATATAATAAAACAAAAGGTGTCACCCTCGTCTTCACCTCCAATCTCCATATTTCATCGTCTTTCTTTCTCCCAAAACGAACCGGACCACCTCGAGAAAAAAGACAGGGTTGGGAAGCTTCTCGCTTTTATGGACGGAGCTACATGAGGGCAACTCCGTTCCTGCTCGCTTTCGACAATTATTATCGTACGACCAAACGGTTATTTTCGGAGAGAATTATTAAACACGGCCGTAGAATTCTTTTGAGCTCTGATGAGTTCTAGCCGCCGACTATGGATTTGACGGTAAACGTACGAAGCAAAGTTGAAAGCCACCATTTTTTTTTCAAAAACAAAATCATGCAAATGCGATTCTGTTTATCTGTATTGATGGTATTGTGAAATTGATTCGAACAGAGATCGGGCTCTTTGACGTTTGGGGAACGGATCTGCGTGGCGTTTGTACCGCTTATAGCGGTGGTGGAGCTGTTGATATGGGCGGTTACCGATTGCTTCGATTTCCGAAGTCCCATTCCGAAGAATCGTCGCTACCAATCCGGAGATATCGCTTGCCTCGCAGATGAGACCCGATGTATTGAACCAAAAAGCATTTTTTTTAAATCATTTTTGTCGATTTTTGTTAGTAGAATTTCTTTGACATATGCTTTTTCTGGAGTTTGGTTTTTGGTTCGCTTTATTTTTTAAATTATGTTGCGCATGGAAATTATGCAGTTTCTGTAAGCGAAGTGGAGGCATTGTACGAGCTGTTCAAGAAGTTGAGTAGTTCAATTTTTGACGACGGCTCAATTCACAAGGTGTGCCGTTATTACTTGCGCTGCCAATTCGAAAGAAATTATTCATACTTTGGGGCTTGAATGCAAAGTCTGAAATAGAAATATGTTAGTGGGGGTTATGTCAATCCAGAAATTTGTTCAATACTCCCGACACTTGGTGAATTAGAGAGAATACCACTTTTATAAGAAACTTGGTTACGTATGAAAGTGGCGTAGATGAATAACTAGACTTCAAAGTAGCACACAAGTTAATTTACACCGGATTGGCAAAATAAAACATACGTTTCTACAGTTCACTGAAATAAGGTGCGGTGTAGGTGTTTTTTATTTATTTATTTTTATTTCTACGATTTATATTTGTGACTTATGTTCATACATCACTAGTCTACGATGAAGTCATAAATCAAAACATTTGAGTTCGAGTTGCACTAGAAAGATCTCCACAAACTTTCTAAGTAGTGAGGTTTATGGGCTATTCAGATCTTTTGGTAATTTTTTTTAAAAAATTATTGACTTACAGAAAGTTTTGGTTATTATTCTTAAAATGTTTTGTTTGCCATCTTCTAGGAAGAGCTTCAATTGGCGCTGTTCCAAACTCCACATGGAGAAAATCTTTTTCTGGACCGGGTAAATATGTCAGGCAATTTCTATCATGTTCACTCTTATAATTGACAAGATTTTCAATGGTTTGCTGCCATAAAACTAGATATTTTTCAAATCAAACCAGTCTAATATCTTTTGAGCATCATAAATATGGAAGTCACGTGATTTGTGAATGCCTTTTATGTTGTTCAATTGGCTTTTATGATCTGAATATGTTGTTTTTAACCACGATCTCGCTAATGAATAAGTTCGTGGGATATTTGAATTACTGTATTTATTCCAACTGCTCTATTTTGCTTATGTAGGTTTTTGATCTTTTTGATGAAAAGAAAAATGGTGTTATTGAGTTCGATGAGTTCGTCCATTCACTCAGTGTCTTCCATCCTTATGCCCCTTTAGAAGAAAAAATTGATTGTAAGTGTTCAAGAAGCAATTTTTTGATTCATAAAATCAAAGGTAACAAATGAACTTATCCCATTTTTGTTTGCTGTTGATTTTTAACAGTCGCATTTCGGCTGTATGATCTGAGACAAACAGGATTCATCGAGCGAGAAGAAGTAAGCGTCTTGTTGTGCAGTGCTAAGGATGCGCTTGGTAAAATCTGCATTTTCTTTTGTTGGCTAAGTGGCCTCTCTTTGATTTCAGGTTAAGCAAATGGTGATTGCTATAATGATGGAATGTGACGTGAAATTGTCGGATGATCTCCTTGAGGCTATTATTGATAAGGTAAGTGCTGAATTCGATTACGTCGGTCATCTTTTAAAGGATATAACAAATGAGAGGTTTGTCCCATTTTCTGGCAGACATTTGCTGACGCTGATGCTGACAAAGACGGTCGAATCAACAAAGAAGAATGGAAGGCTTTTGCTGTTCAACATCCAACCCTCTTGAAGAACATGACACTTCCTTATTTGAAGTATATAACTTACCCCTATATGTCTTTATATGCTTCTCTTATATTTTCCTTTGAATCTTTCTCTCTCAGCTTTTTATGTCCCCAATATTGCTCAGAGCAATTGATGCCTTTTTAACACTTTCAATATCTAGGGACATCACCACAGTATTTCCAAGCTTCATTTTTAACTCTCAGGTTGAGGAATGAGAACTTTGGGGCTTTTCAGTCCTAGAGAACTGCTTTTTCGGCACTGTTTGTTGAAATTTTTATACTTTCGGACCGTTCATAGCTGGAAATGGAGAAAACAACGCTATTATTCAGTGCAAGGCTGAGCTGGGAAGGCTGCATTTGAAAATCTTTGCGTCAAAAGCCTTACCTTGCTATCAAGTTTTGTATATGGTTCAGATCGTTGTACAGTGTGCATAGTTCTTGCTATTGATTGATTATGAAGTTGTTAATGCTTTAGATTCTGTTTTCGGTTAAACTCAAAAGATGTTGCTGACTAGGTGAAAGTTTTGTCTAAACTGTAAAAAATTATTACATGCATTGGTTTTGGTAAACAGTGTTCGTTCCAACTCTCTCTTTCATTATACTGATTAAACTGATCACAAATTTCATGGACCAGTTAATCAATATCAAACTTCTCAGATGACTGCTAATGCTCCAAGTTATGTTCTTTTCCATTCTCTGTTTTGCTAAATGGTTGATTTGTTACTTCAGCCAAAAGAAAGGACACAAAAACAAAAACAAAAAATTAAAATGAAAAATGATATATTCATTTGTTAATTCAGTTTGTTTTCTGCCCCGAGATTTGTTAATAAAGTATTCATGAGAAAGCAAAGCTTTTACTTCAATACTATAAAGAGACTTTCAGTTTGTCATTATTATTGGCGGGGAGTATAAAAGTGACACCGACTATCAGTAAGTTATAAAGAGATTGATAGTTTGTTTTCTGCTACAAGATTTGTTAATGATTTATGAGTATTGATTCATGACAAAGCAAAGCTTTCACTTAAACATCATAAATAAAATTTCGTTCTTTTTTTTGGATATTATGTTCTGTATATATTAAGTGGACGTTTTGGTTTATAGATTCAGAATCATGATTTAAAATTATTTTCGGTTTACATGTGTTTTTTACGAGAGAAAATACTATAACGAGTCACGAATCTTCATACCAAACACTACATAATATTTGCTATTACTTTTTAGGTGGGAAGTATGACACTGACTAATGTTTTCTATTTTTTAATGAAACCAAACTATAATCGAGTTAACTTAATCACCAAGTTGTCACTAACAACATCTTTTTTCACAATTAATTCAGGTTTTGCACCACCAAAAACATCGTAACAACACGTTATAAATTTTCCCCTTAATTTCAATTTGGACTAAAGATTCTAAGGGCTTCTGTCGTTGCCCTCAACCACCGTATTATACTTTAGGAAATTTTGAAGAATGCGATCAACATAATAATATTATTTTATTTTTATCATTATTATTAAATTTATTTTATGCTTATTTTTTTGTAATTTGTAAGTTATTTTTTTAATAGGTTATTTCTCGTAACTCTATAAGTTATCTTTTCGTAGCCTATTGATTATTTTTAGGTTATTTATTTTTTATATTTTATTAGTTAGTTTTCAGACATTAAGGGTTGTTTTTTTACAATAAAATTTTAAAAAAATTTAAACTCAAGTTATAACTTTATTCAAGTTCACATTTTTTTAAGTTTTAATTTTATTTAATTTTACTCAACTTTATTCAAGTTACAATTTTAACTCAAATTATAACTCAAATTTAACTTAAAAACTACACTCAAATCACACTTTAAAAGAACAACCCTTAAAATTAAAAATGTTATGTAGTAACGTAAATAATAAGTTAGAATTTTTTTTTTCGGAATATTCCACTTAGCTTAGCCCCAAGCATTGCAAAATCAGATCTCTCTATCTCTCTCTCTCTCCCCAGAAAGCTCAAGCTGGTTACTTCCGAAAGCAAAAGCAAAGAGATTAGAGAATAAAGCAATGGCAGACAAACCAAGCCGAGCTCTGGTTGTGTACGGAGACGGGTTGGCCCGTTTCGTCGACCCATCGCATACCCATCTCCATTCTCTCGCTTCCAAAGCCTCCTGCGGTTTTTTGAGCCTTCCCAATGCTCCTTTATCAGGTTTTAATCTCTCTCTCTCTCTCTCTCCTTCGCAATTTTTCTCCATTTGAATTTGGAAATAGAGATTTTTATTCAAAGGGCCCTTTTGCCTTTTCGCCGATAAAATGATGAAACAACGGGGCAGAAACGCAAAGATGTAACTTTTTCTTACTTTTGAACCTTAATCTGTGATGGTTGTTTCATCGGCATTAACGATGATCAATTGGTGTGGAGTTCCATTAAATTTCCTTTTCATTCATTTGGAATCTGGGCTCTTCTACTTCATTTTTATTGACTTTACTC
This sequence comes from Morus notabilis, assembly GCF_000414095.1. Lineage (NCBI taxonomy): Eukaryota > Viridiplantae > Streptophyta > Magnoliopsida > Rosales > Moraceae > Morus > Morus notabilis. The sequence goes on along the minus strand of NW_010361209.1, from coordinate 233,738 downwards.
TTCATAAATTGATTTATTTTTACTTTTTTTTTGGAGTTTCACCGATATTAGGGCTCAAAATTGCATGCAAATACTGATGGGGTTGCAAGTTCAGTGTCTTTTTCTACATTTGGTTGTTTTGAAGCTCAAAAAAAGGAACAACAATCCAAATAGTATTATTGCATTGTTACTAATCTGTCAGTGCCCTTTTTGGAATGTAATTATCCATCTTCCCAGAATTGGAATTTACTTGGATGTAGATTTGCAGAAAGCGAGGATGAGAGAATAGTTAGGGAATTTGCATTACTGTTAGATTCTTGGGAAGCTTATCTCAATTGGGTGAGTTCTATATTGCCTTTATTACGCTTTGATTGTAGTTTCACATGATAAATAGGTTTTCTTGATGTGCTTTGGTTTTTCAGAAGGGGGATACCACTAATGATGAATGTCAAAACAAGTCCTTGATTCCAACCATATCAGAAAGGTTTCAATCCTTTTGGTTTTATATGTCAAACTTTTGTTTTATAATATAGCAGCTAACGTGTTTCTTAATCAACACTTCAGTTTCATGGGAATGAAAGCTGCTGTAATCACTAATAATTCAAGTTTGGAATCTTTTGGTACAAAGCTTGGCTTCACGGTGTTGGAGTCGAAAGATTTTACTAAAAACGCAGAGAATTCTTTCATGGCTTCTGAGCTGCTAAAGCTGCTTGGGTTTCAAGAAGGGAAGACTCTAGACATAAGCCAATTTGATTTAGTTTTTGTACATATTGGGCCTGGTGAGAAAGAGGACAAGACTGTTGCCAATGCTTTGGAGTATGTCAATTCTTTGGTGGGAGAAATACTGAACTTGGCCGAACCCGGATCCGATGTAGGCTCACGCCTACACTTCTCTGTTGTTATGAGCTATGGGAGTGTCTCCGAGGATGATGATTGTTTGAAAACATCGGTTCTAATTTCAGAAACGGAGAAAGACGCCAATCTTTCATCGTTGTTTCCTCGTCAAAGTTACACCATGAGAGGAGAGAATCAAAGGAAGGACGTTAGGTGAGTGAATACTTAAGCGGTTTCTTTTAATGCTGGAAAATTCCTTATGGCTGAAGCTAATTTGGTGTTGGACAGGCATTATTGTCCAATGCTAATTGCTCAATGGCAATATGCCGTGACCCGCAAGGATACAGCAGAGACATTTTCTTTTGAAGATTTCAAGGAGGTACCGTTTGATATGAACACGTTCAATTGCTAAATCTTCTTTTAGTGGTATATGATATCTCTAGATTCAGTTATATATGAAGCTTTATCTCCTTCAATTATGTTTTCTTAAATTGACTAGTGGTAGATTTAACTCTATATGGATCTCTGTCTTCTTCGGTTTATAGTTCTAAAATTGACAAAGTATTTTTCATTTTCTGTGTAGTACGGGGGAAATCTTATAATACCAGCGGATAGGTTTCTGCATGAGGTAGCCTTCAAGCTTTGGAAAGCACCCAAGTATGGAGCATGAGAGGGTATTTTTTTGACGAGTTTACGTATATACAATAATGATGAGCCCTTTTCTCTAGTATGAGAAAGGAAGAAAAAACCGACTATAGAGCTAGTTCTAATGAGAATTTTTAAGAGTTGTCTCATAAACTTTGTTGAACTGCCAATCACTAATAACTTTGTTGACGACTCTGTTTATAAAAGTTCTTTAGCATTCTAGAAAGGGGTTCAAACGATCCACAACGGTGCAAGTCTGTAAGATTATTAATGAAAACTAGAAACAATAGAGAACAGAGAGTGGCACCTTTTTTTTTTTTTTTTCCTTATCGAGACTGCGCAATTCTTGATTTTTATGGAATCCTCTGTTCAATTTTTAGTGTTCTAATTGGTGTTCAACCAATTAAATCACACTAAATCATTTCATGATAAGCACCAAATAATTAATTAAAAAGCAATTTAAATATTTTACATAACGTAACATGATATGATTGGTCAACATCAATTAAGACACTAAAATTGAACATGAGATTTGAGTCCATTATCTGACAGTTCTAAACTCTATACAATTGGTAGGGGTTTTATTTGAAGGTAGTTTACACATTTAGCCCCTAAACTTGTATGATTTTAACAATTTATTCTTGAATTTTTAATTTTGGTAAATTATCCTTTCAACTTATAAAATTATTAAAAATATGTTTCATTTTTATGGTGATTGTGTTAAATTAGTATTAAAAAACACGTTCGATAAAAATTCTAATATCTCAATTCGAATGTGGCACAAAATTTTTAATTTCTCAACTTTTAATCCCTTAAATTTAATAAAAAAAATTTGAACAACTTAAGTAAAATGAAGCATATTGCAACAATTTTACAAATTTATGAGGTTGATTGATAAAAGTAGAGTTTGAGAGACAACTTGCTAAACCGCATTAAGTTCGGAAGGCAATTGTGTTATAAACCCTTTATTTTATCCTACCATAGAATTTCACTTCTAAATCAATAATCTACAATTGCAAGTTCGCTGTAGTGGAAAACTAGTGACATTTTCTAGTTCTTCACCATCAAAGCGTTCCAAAAACAGTACTGACACATAAAAAAAAATTAAAAATTTAAAAAATTTAAAAAAAAAACAACTAGCACTCCAACAAGCTTTTAACACAATAAGTGCCTAAAAGAAACCAACCAAGAAGGAGTAGAGAAAGGGAAAGAAGGCCAATTAAGAAGGGCCAGCCGACCATGAAAACACCAAAGGAGAGAACCACCATGAAAGGAAGGAATGACCTTAAGATTGAGAAGCAACCAACCCAATGCCCCTTAAACAGTACCAGTGCTGCTACGTTTATCATGTTCCAATTCATCGATCCGCCATAGCAAAGCCGATTCAAACAGTTTGCTACAAACGAGTGGCAGTTGCAAGTGAAAAGGTTGTAACTTTTGTGCTCGAAGTGACGCACACTCGACTGCAGCGCATCATCCCAAGTGATTGCAGTACCAAACTCCGTGTGCTTGTAACCGTGCTTGCAGGTATGCCCGGCCAGGTTTGGGGGAAAGCAACACTGTTTTGACATTTCACATTTTAATGAGCCAATCGGTTTTGAAACAATGAAAAAAGGACGACCTTTTCTTTAACCAAGAGGACATTACATAGTTACGAGAGAGGGAAAAAAAAAAAATACATAACAAGGAAAAAGTCCACAATATCTTCTGACCCTTTCTATTTCCTTCTAAAATGACAGAAGAAAAGCTACAATGAAAAAAATTATAAGTTCGACTGTTCCTGTTGAGCTAATCAAATTAAACATCACTAAAAATTAGTCGTTGTGCTAACTCGATTTTTCAAGTTCATTCACCAAAGTAGGGTCTTCATCCAGTGAATCACACTGTTATATTTACAAGGTGCATATATAGTGAGAGAAGAACAATTTTTTCTTTATTTAAGAGCCATTTACGCTTTCATAAACAATTTCATGAACAGGTCTGTTCTTTTTGGTGACTGAAGTGGTAGGTGAATATAATAAAAAACATCCGATGACATGATAAATTCAGGAAGCATATGTCACTATACCTGTTCTCTGTCAAGTTGAAGATATCTGGCAACAGCACCAAACGCAAAATTGTCGTCATTCACAAAATTGGAACCGGAAAAGTCTAAAATAGCTCCATCCTCCCTGCAAATCCCAACATGTCCAATAAAAGGTGCCAACCAAGAGACTACTGGGAGAGGAGTCCAGACTAAGCAACATGGAAACTTGGCCTTCTTCGTGTCGATTGGACCCAATGGCCAAAACTCATGCTGAATTCTCTGAGTAGAACTCATATGTTCGATATCGTAAGCCGGTTTTAGCTCCATTACGGGAGTTCTCCCCTGCGGCATGTGTTGATCAGTCCTCGAATGAAGAAGCTCTATGTCAAATTACACCTTCAGACATTATAAATTTCTGCTCCAAATACAATATGAAGTCAGCTATCGATTACTACTATTGCAAAAATCCATTCAGCCAAAAATTCCAATAAGGATCGCTTTCTTTTTTTTTTCAGCCATAAATTTATTCTTCTTTTGTTTTCTTTTCAGGGTATGAAGAAGCAGGGAGAATAACGTATATAGTCGCATACACAGACACAATTGGGGTACTGTCAGAATCATTTTTAACCATCCACTTCCACAGATCCAAATTATCAGTTCCCATTTGTAAAACTACTTCTTTTTGAGGATCATAATCTTAACGTGTTCCTCTTGCAAAGTGTCACTTTCATTGCCAAAGTATTAAACAATTTGTCATGGTTTTAGCTAACATCCTAATTCCTACACCATAAAAGGCACCAAAACCAAATACGTATATCCCTCAGCAACTCATATTTGAAACCATCTAGCTATAATTTTGCTACCATTAACAGCAACCCAGTTGAGATTCATTTTAACTCAACTTGTATAGGGAGAATTAGAAATCAGCATTACCATGTCAGTCATGGTTTGATCAAAAGACTCTCCAAAGGAAAATAGTCATCGTAGAACTAATGCATGAAATATATAAGTAAACAAAATCCGATGCGTTATCTTTTAAGGAGAAAATTCAAAAATATCACACAGAAGGAAAAACAAAAACTGATAGATAAGAATCTCAGTATCTTGATCTTTCAACTGTTAGCTCCGAAGTCAGTAGTAGGAGAGAGAAAGGCAATTAAAAACATCCAATTGAATCATTTCAATTTCCGCCAACCATTTTCCCGGAAACAAATCATAGATTAATTTTTTTTCTTCACAAAACTTATCACATTGAAAGAGAACAAGATCCAAACCCACACACGTTGCATCAAGTAAATACAGATAACAAAGAAATTTATCAGTTTGAGAGATGATAGTGAACCACTAACCAGCTAAAAACAGCGGCCTTTCCGCAAGAAATCCGCGGCGAGAAAATTTCGTGACGGAGAAAAGCAATGAGAAAATCTGTATGTCGATGAAGAAGAAGAAGAAGAAAGGGAGATATTATTGTGGTTGCCGAAGTGGTTTATGAGGTGGTTGGTGAAGTTCATCGCCATAGAAGCAGATTCAACACAGGAATGGCCCGATTTATTCTGACAGGAAAAGGATGACAAAATCATTTTTTTTTTCCTCTTTAATATTAAAATAAAATTTACTTTATTTTTAATTAATTTATTTTTAATTAAATTTATTTTTTATTTTGAATTCGTGAACTTTCCTTGTATCTTTTTGGAAGAGGAGACGAGAAGACGGGAAGAGGGGAAGATGCATGAACCCTTCCCCATTTTTCAGGCCCCCTGTGGGTCCTACCATGCCCACTTTCTCTATCTACCTAATCTATTTATTTAGGTCCCATTTATTTCGCTGATTTGAGTTTAGAATTTGAGTTTTACTACAGTAAAAAGTTCTCACAAACAATCACATCTAACTTTTTTGCTACAGTAAAAAACTCTCACATAAAATTACATCTCAACTCGAATTAAAAACTCGAATCAGCGAACTAAACGGACCATATATACTTATTTTGTAATTCCTGATTTCTGCGTGTCTGACCGTCTTTTTCTCGAATAATTTTGTTTCCTTTTTCGCCTAGTTGACAGAGAATCAGATAAAAAAAATTCCTTTTAATACCATAATTTTTTCGTGTAATTATCAGAGAGTATTTTTTTTAAAACTTTTTTTAGAGAGTAACTTTTACTAGATGATGATCGCGTTTGAAACTCGTTCTAAAATAATTTTATATTTTGTATGAAAATAAAAATGAAAATATTTTTAATCTCATATATAAATTATTTTTAAAAATACATTTAGTAGTTTTATCAAGAGATTATTTAAGTACAAAAAAACCTAATAATGTCTATTTTTCTCTCTCTGCTCGAGAGATGAGAAAATAAAAATAAAAAATAAAAAACGACTAAAAGTCATTTTTTATTTCTCTCTCATATTACACTAAACTAAAAAATCGTTTGCATTTCTATTTTTTGTCTTTATTGCGTCAAACGTCGTTTTAAAAACGTTTTCATTTTTTCTTTTTCGAAAACGTGAAAAATAAAAAATGAGATCAATTCTAAACACGACCGATATTTTTACGTTTTTAAAGATAACCTTTTTAAAAAAAAAATGTTAAAAACACCAATTTTAATTCTAATTTTTGTATCAATTTTTGAGTTATCATTTTTTTATTATTGATAGCATATTAAAAATTGTCACGTTAAAAATACATATTTTAAAAATGTAGATGTACCGTCTTCATATTATAAAAAAAAAAAATATAGAATAAGTTAATAGTAATTGCGTAACATATTGGATTCCAAGATGACTTTTGAAAAAATAAATAAAAAGGCTCAAGGTAAGCTTTCTTCTATGGGAGGAACTCTTGCCGCCGCCAACTTGGGTTGTGCGACGGGAAGTTCTTTCTGTCCTCTCATTTGTTGCTGTAACGATAGGGAAAATACCTAAATGCTGATGCCTTGTACATGTATTGTTGGACATGATTTTGTTGTGTAGCAAATTTTTTTGCTAGTCAATGTTGTGTTACAAATTTGCAGCACTATTACGTATGCTCAAGCTCTCAAATAAGATTATCAAAAAAAGTTCTCAATAAGCCAAACGGGCTAAGATTTTGTTATTATAAAAAAAAAAAAAATGCATGGTGCCAAGGTCCCATAAACACCAATAAATTAAATGGGTCGTTTCAACAAATAATAAAGACAATGATAATATAATGCTCATATAATTTGGTAACATTGACTGTATCTTTACCATATTCTTTTTCACCCTGGAGAATTAGAGATGTCAAAAGGGCCGTGCCGGGCCGGCACGGCCCTTCTAACCCCAAGCCCATGGCGGGCTTGGGCTGTGCCAGGGTCGAGCCTGAGGAGAAACCCTCAGGCCCACCACTGGCCCTTGGCCCTAGTCCATAAGGGCCAGGGCTGGGCCTGGGCCCAGGCCCTTCATGGGCCGGCCCTGGCCCTTTTAATTTTTTTTTTAATATTTATTTAAAAAAAAAAAGAAAATATATCATATGTCTCTAAAATATGTGATTTTATTGAATTGAGATAATACAAATAAGTACACATAAATGATCAACTCGTTAAAAACCTTATCTAGTAAATCTCGTGGGGAGATCGGGACAAAACCTTAGCGAATGAAAAAAGAGTGCAGTATTCTAAGATAAATAAATTACAAAACCTAAGTGCTTCTAGAAGATTCTGTTATGTCTAAACTCAATCTTAACCTAATTTTCTTAATGCACTTGAGTTTCACTTATGATTAGCAATATTTTTAGGATTTTTTTTTAATTTCAAATTTGATGACAAAAAAAAAGTAATATATCATATGTCCCAAAAATATGTGATTTTATTGAATTAATATGAATAATTATAAGAAAATGACTGGTTGACCAGACGGCATAGGTTGGCCAATTGACCCTAAAATGCCTCAAACCTCATTAAAATTTCATGTCGCGGGCCTAGCCCTTCGCGTGCCTGGGCCGTGCCTAGCCCTTCGCGTGCCTGGGCCTTGGCGTGCCTGGGCCGTGCCTGGGCCTTGGCGGGCCTAGGCCGTGCCTGGGCTGCAGGCCTCAAACATGAGGCCCAGCCCAGGCCCTTCTGGTGTGCCGTGCCGGCCCGGCCCATAACAGTACAGGGCCGGGCCGTGCCGAATTTACTACTGTAGCGGGCTGGGCCAGGCCGTCCATGGACGGCCCGGCCCAATTGACTCCTCTACGGAGAATCTTAAAATATGGTTATGTTTGTTATGTTTGTTCAATAGATGTTAGATTGTCATCTGGGTTAATCCAACATAACAAATAACAATATCACTGCCCAGGCTTTTTTTTTTTTTTTTTTGTTTCTTTGCTGTAATAATGTAAAGTAATAATGTAAAGTAACAATGTTTCTCTGCGCGCTTAATTGGAAAAATACTATATGCATATTAATGGCGACTTGGCTAGGTGCGCTTCTTTAAGCTTAGCATTAAATTGCATGGATTCACAGTAGAGAGTATAAAAGTAAAATCTCCAAGAAAGAACCAACATTTTTTGTGGGCAAAAAACACAAAAGAGCCAACATTTTTTGTGGGCATAAAACACAAAACACGTTGGCCGGCAAAATTCCCCACAATCTCTCTTTACACCGCACTCAAAGTCAACGAGTAATGTTCAAAAACACTCGTCTTTGTTAAAGCTCGGCATCAAAAGGTACATTAGAATAGCAATCTTATCCAAATCAAATCATCACCAAGAAAGTCCAACTTTGCAATTTTAGAAAGAAAACTGCTGAAAAAAGGATAACTTCTCATGCTCAAACAACCTTCTTAGGAAAAAAAAAAAAAAAAAAAAAAAAAAAAAAAAAAAAACTATAACTATACACAGCAAGTCACTGACTGGTGACTACCCTACAGGGACCAGACCAGACCAGACATTTCAATGTGGAATTATATACAGATTATATTCCATGTTTTTATATTCTATGACATATACACTAGAAGAGAGGGGGAAAAAAAAAAAAAAAAAAAAAAAGTCCCCTTAGAGACTGTTCAGTAATAAGAGCTACTAATTGGGTAAATGTTATTTAGGGGATATTACCAGGTTCACCGCAAAAAGCGTCTGGTTCAAATGACCTGGCTGACTCATCATTATAAACTCCTGGTATGACACCCACACCTTCTTCAGATGTTGCATACGACCTTTTTGGGCTTTCATCAATGTTCACCACAAAAAGAATACAAACCAATAGTGATACTGACAGTGTAACAAGTGTGTATTTCAATCTGCTCAGCACAGGCTTCACCTATTTAAAAATAAAAAATAAATCCTAAGCTCAATTGCATGTATAAACACTTATTTGATTTAAGCACATATCACGCATTGTGATCTTGAACAGCACCAAGCAAACAAAGAGCAATTCAAGATCATATATATTACTCATAATTTGTGCATTTGGCTTATTTTAGATAAAGCAAGTCAATTGGCAAAAATCACTTACAGAGAAGGAACCAAGGAGCCGATCACGTGCTAAAACTTCAGCAGTCTTAACCCACATCTGAGGAGAGAGTTAAATTTAGGCTTCAAAAAAACCATAAACTAAAACCTCATATTGAATTAGAATAATATTTACTTGTTCCACTACGAAGACAACAGTTAAGAAACTAGACATTAACACTTACAAACTTGAACAGAAGATAAGTTCCTCCATTGAGAAAAGTTTAACCAATTTGGTGATCAAACTCATAACTGGTTTGAAATTATAATAAATAAAGATTGGAATATCTTTAGTTCTTAACAAAAAAACATTTGGGTGTTAGAGAAAAAGTTTTGGAACTTCTAAAGGACAAAAAATACTATTCAAGTTTATTGGAATCCGACATACCTGACCATCATACCATCCCGTCTCTTCATCTGAAACAAGAAAAGTGAAAACAGTATATCAGTTACCAAACTTTACTTCCGAGAAAACGCAAGAAAATCTCAATTTTTTTTAAAAAAAACAAGCTTCCCATCTTTCTCTCACTTTCTCAGCAACTAAGCAACGAACTTAAGTTGAAAAAAAAAAAAAAAAAAAAAAAAGAGCATTTACATTCAACGGTGGCGCTAAGCAAGCGATTGCCGACGTAAGCCCAGCCCAAATACATCCTAACAACGGCAATCGTGACGAAGAGAATCCCACTGGAAGCAGCCCAGAGAAGTCGCTTGAACGGCTCGGAATCTGCGCCGACGGTACCGAACCAGGCGACAGGGAGGCCGAGAAAGAGGGCAAAAGAGGCGCCGGTGGCGACCAAACGAGAGCAGTACTCGACGATGTCGCCGGAGGCCCACGAGAAGGGGAACTCGGTAGAGAGGCTCTGGTACTCGTTTATGGGCTGCTGCTCCAGCGGAACGGGGCAGTTCGTCTCCGGTGGGCTGTTGCTTCCGTTTCTGAAAGAAGACGAGAAGGGGATTTTGAGTCGGCGGTGAGGGAGACTGGTTGGGTTGAGAGAAATGGGGTTTAAAATGACAAGGTTGAGATTGGAGGGGAAGAAGAGAGGCGTTGATGGCGGTCTTGGAGATGCGTTTAGGACCACGGACGCCATAGCTCTGCTGTCTCACAGTGACTTTTCTCCGTTTCAGTTCTTCATTATCGCCACGCCAGCTCAGGCTGGGAGATATTTATTTGTCTTAAAAATACGCGTATATATATATATATATATATATTTTGAGAGTTAAATGTCTTGAAAATTATTAGTAAATAATTTGCTCAAAAATTAGAAATACAGTATTTATAGGGAAAAAAAATTGAAATACTGTTTTTCTATCCATGGAAAAGAAACATTTCGATTCATCTTTGTTGTATTTTGTGGTTTTTTTTTTTTTTGTTTTGTTTTTTATAATTGATAAGATGATTGTATTGTGTTGATACAACATATATAAATAACGTTGGAATTCTCTTAAAATAAGTATTCTAAATAAATGAATAACGTCTGTCTTCTATAGTCTATTGATGTTGCTGTCGGTCAATTAGCACGAACGGCATGTTATGCTGTTTCATCTTGAAAGACAAAATTTTGAAACCACAGACGATATGTTGTGTTAAGAATTAAACAATAGCACTTTACAGGACAATTTTCATGTCGCTTATACGACAAACGACATAAAATAACTTTTTAAGAGCGACATGTTTGACAATGTTACTAGTTTTCGGTTCTTTAGTACAAGGATATATTTGTTTCATGTATTCTTCGTGGATTCAACCCAAACGGACCCTAAAAGCTATACGGTCTATAATTTTCTCAAGTTTTTAAAAGTCCCGTTGTTACCTGTGGAAGTCACATAGTTATTAAAAACATATTGAAAAAACGCTCGTGTGGCAAAAGGAAAACAAAATTATCAAATCAACTAAAGTGAAATCAATCTAGCTCATAGGTTTCTCTTAACAGAGTTTAAAAAGAAATTCAAAATTTTCGTAAAAAAAAAAAAAAAAAAAAAAACAAACAAACACTAACAAAAAGATTGGAATTATAGTTCAAATCTACAAGACAAACTACACCAAAGATAAAAACGATAAAAAGAGAGCACTATTTATAAGGCGTAAATTTCACATGAAGCTACTCGAATGGAAATAGTGGTGTCTGATACCGCTCGTAGTTAAAACATTTAACCCGAATTCCTTCGTGTGAATATCTCGGTCTCCTTGAAGGAAACGAGGTTTTTAAGAACACTTTGTTGTGCAAAAAGTTATGTTTCAATTTTTTCTTTTTCAGATGTATTTTTCACAATAACCTGAAGAGATCACATGTTTACAATTCCTCAATTGGACCTCGACAGACACAAATGACAAATTTATTTTCTTTCTTTCTTTTCTTTTCCTTTTTTTTTTCTTTTTCCTTTTCCTTTTTCCGGGAATTTCTTACACTTGGATTGACGTACTACCTAGTAGACTTCTAGTTCTAGTAAAGACTAATCTTCGGTGGTACCCTCCACTGCACTTGTGCAGCTGTTCACTTGGAGGATCCCCACTCTGTCCACAACAGCTTGTGCTGCGCCCCCACTTTGAATGAGCCAACACTTCTAATCCAGCAATCCCTCTTTACTTTTTACAGAAGGAAAAACCTAATCGAACCCTAGCTCTTCGAGCCCGGGCACAAATCCAGAATATTTATTATAATGTTGTTTTCTGGTTGCTTTAATTTGTAGAGTTTGTTTTTTCAACAACAAGACGTTGAAGCTGCCGGAGACGAACCATGAGCTCTGAGAATGAGGGCCTTAGATTTGGCTCTCTGCAAATGAAGCAAAGCTCAAGTTATTATAACGACTATAAATGGGTGGACTGATTATGTTACCTTTGCCAACAATCCTGTAAATTGACTGCACATATAAGGTACATGTATTATATTAGGAAAGGTATAAAAACTTACCTTTGCCAACAATCATGTATTATCTGGGCCACCTCTGGATCAACCTCGTCTGGAACTTCAAGACGCCTATTCTGAAATCCAACAGCTCCAACAACCTGCATTGGGTTTAAGCCTTTCCATGGGATACGCGTAGTAACTAATTCCCATAATATCACACCAAAACTGTACACATCACACCTGCAACCAGATAACACTTGCATGTTATAGTTACAAACGGTAACATTTCCAAGGTGCATCCACCGTCAAATAACTTCTTGCTTTTAGGAATCGGGAGGGAAAAAATGAAAGAAAATTTACTTCTCATTTGCTGGTTCATTCCTTAAGACCTCAGGTGCCATCCATTCAGGCTGCAGTAGACAAATATTTTAGTACTCTATAATTCTAGAAAATAGAATGACACTTGATGGGCAGAAAAACAGAAATAATTCTTGGTATGAACAACAATCAACTCTACACAAGTATTACCGTCCCAGCAGTAGACTTCGAGGACAGAAAAGTGTGGTGCTTCGCTCGTGACAAACCAAAATCACAAACCTGTAGAGGAGAAAAACAATTGTAAATATCAAATTCATTTACATCAGAAAAGATGAATGATTCAAGACCCGTTTTAAAGGAATAGGGCTAAGGCCAATTATCATAAAAGAATTGAAGTGCCAGAATTATGGTTTTGTTAGACCTTTACAACCCAGTTTTTATCAACAAGGAGATTTGGAGACTTAAGATCTCGATGTACGATTGTGGGGTTACTGGTATGCAAGTAATTCATTCCCTTGGCCTGCAAAACGTGTAGAGGTTTATTCAGGAAAAAAAAAAGGAAAAAAGAAGAGAGAGAGAGAGAGAGGAGAGCCACTGCTCACCACATCAAGAGCCATTCTCATTCGCCTCTTTTCATCAAGTTGAGGGTTAGGACGATGCAGTAATCTATACAAACTTCCCCTGTGTAACCAATGAATGTTTAAGGCGCACAAGAAGAGATAGTGCAGAACATACAGATGAATGATTTGGAGACAACATCTTTATATTAAACTAATTCTTTGCAGAAACTTGACAAATGATATGAGAAATCCAAAATGGCAGACTGGTCTAATCTTTTCCCTGATAGTGTCTTTATTGGGCACATAAAGCAATGAATATTACATGCACATACAGTAACAAGCTGGCATCCAAATGGCATGGTAGATATTTTGAGATTTAGGACTCCACAACAGTTGTTGAAACAAGCCTTTCAACACTGACATATTAACATGCACAAACCAACATGTGCATGTCCGCGCGCATGCACTAATGCACACAGTTATGTTCTGGTGTGTTCCTTATATACTAAAAAGACATTAAGATATTAAGAAGGTTCTCTCTAAGTTCTTAAAAGAGACTATAGTAATTATACAATAGATGAAATGTGGAATGCAAGAAAGAAATCCACCTGAGAAGGAACTCTGTCAGTATGGAGAAATGTGGGGGTCGAGTAACAGCACCCATAAAAAGTACAACATTCGGATGTCTCATTCTTAGCATGATATCAATCTGTGAACCAAAAACAACAATTAAGCCAATGATAAAACATAATAACAAAAAAAAAAAAAAATTGTACATTAAATAAAGAGAAAAAGTATGATAACATTATTTGCTACTTACTTCACTTTTAAACTGAAGTAAAGCCTCGCCAGAAAAATCTTGGTTCAAAAACTTCTTCACAGCAACTTCCTGTCATGGAAAAAGGCAAGATAAACGAGAAGAAATTCAAAAAGAACAGGTGATGTTACGCTAACATTACAATGAGTGATGGCTCCATATGATCAAAGCTTGAAAGTTAAAATTCAAAATTTTAGAATGCTAAATGAGGAAGCTTTTCATTTTTTTTCCTTGTTAAAATACACACACAAAGTCACCAGAGCAATTACATGATTTTTAGAGAAACTGGATATGGATTTTTTTAAGAGGCTGGAAGCATAGCAATTACATTTATACTGAATAATGAGCATGACAATTTAGTTCAAAAAGCAAAATTGTCAATGTCTCATCACAAAAAACCTCAAAACATGTTCAAGCACTCCACATAACATCTCATTTTTTATCTCGAGTTACAAAAGCAATCACTTATTAAAAATAAAAAATAAATAAAAGAAAAAGATCATCGCCAATTGGTTCATAACGATACTTACAGTGCCATTCCAATCTGCACGATAAACCTCGCCATACGAACCTACAGGATAAGATATCATGTGAAACCGCCACTGCATTACCAAGCTATTTTAAGAATCACCCGACAATTCAAGGCCATCCAAAGATTTCAGACTTAAATCAGTTGTGACTATCAACCTTTTGTGTCTACACTCCCCAACTGCCTGGACAACCATCTCGACAATGATGTACATTATTTTTCAAGAAAAGGTAAAATAGTATTGGTAAGAGTCCAGGACAGTCATCCTAGCCTAATGTCAAGCCTGGCTTAGATATATACTTCTCGGTATAGTGATCTAAAACTAAAAACAACATCAAATATTCAAATTAGTTTGTGTATTTGCAGATCAAACCCTTCAGAGGGAATAACTCTGTCGAGGTTGGTTCATTAAAAAGGGCAAACTAAAAAAATCTGCGCATTCTACTAAACAAGAGAATAGGTCAAGGATAGAAACTTGTTATCTGACTGAACCAAAAACAGAGAAATACCTAGTACCCAAGCAGCCCTCAAGTATGAATCCTAAAGAGAATAGGTCAAGGTAGATTGGGTAAATACTAAAGAGCAGTAAATACCTAGTACCCAAGCAGCCCTTTAAGTATGAATCCTCTTAACTAACAAACACATAATGTAAACTCATTCATATGCTTACCGGATAAAATGATGCAATTATTATGAAATATAGGCAAAATGAAACAGATACGATGATATGATTTTTTTTTTTTTTGGTGGTGGGGGGGAGGTTTATTCATCAAGGAAACCAGTAGTCACAAAAGAAGGAATTCTTACCAATACCAATTCGCTCACCAATCCGTAGATCCTCCCATTGAATTTCACATTCCGCAGCTTCCCCCAGCATTGTGTTGAGACTCTCACTTTGACCATCACGACCAACATACAATCCACTAGTTGCGGTTTCCATCATTTTAACTGCAGGCTCCTTTCCCAAATCAATGTCAATCCTATCCTGAAAAAACCTCTTATCATCACTAATATAGGCCTTTTCAAGGTGTCTTTCGCAAGAGTTGGTTCCGAAGGGCAAGGCCGGTTTGTGAACTTGTTCCTCTCCCATAGTTCTTGTATAAAGTCTTGGTGGGTTAGCAGGAGCAATAGCTACACTTGCAATATCAGTCAGGATAGGTTCGTTAGTTCCATCAGTAACAGGCATATATCCATGGTTGGTTTTATCAGAGATCAAAGACAGTTCATTTAGGCTCTGAATCCCGTCAGCCACCTTTTTCCAATCTCCTAAATGAATTTGTTTAATCAATCTGTCTTCATCAATATCCTGTGGGCTTATATCTGAAAACAAATCTGGAGGAGGTGATGCACCACTCTCTAACAAAACAGCATGAAGTTTTTGAGCGAATTCCGGGTTTTTTGCTGCACTGATAACATATTTTGATACATTTTTAACTTTCTTTTTTTGTGCAGAAGATGCTTTTCCACCTATGCCTGAGGTTTGTGGTGATGGGAGCGACTTCACAAATTCGTGTCCCCATTTCTCATTCTGGTTTTCTTCAACAAGGCGCCTTGCATCATCTGTTGCCTCACATGATGCTTCATCTGACCTTGAGTGTCCAACTTTGGATACAGGTGGTGATTGAATTGTCCCGTCATCCAACATTCTCAAGCCCGTGGGCATCACTGTGACATCTGCTAAGCTCCTTATATCAAGAAAAGAATTTGGAAGCTGACTACTGGGTACCTCAGAAGGAATCAGGGTGCCAGGGGCACCCATAAGGTCAATGATATATTCACTGCACAATATAATAAATCAAGTAGATACATAGTTCCGAGATTTCCAAATATATAAATTAGAAGGGAAATGTGCGTTGAAAACAAGATAATAAGATGCCATAATAAGCTGAATGAACATGCTAGTCAAAAGTAAATTACAAGACTTAGTTTCAGTTGAACCGTGTTATGCATAAGTTCCCTTTTCATCTTTAATCAAGTTAGTGGGCGTTTACCTTCCATCTTCAACTTTAATCAAGTTCACAGCCCCATCATCAGTACCAGTGTAGTAACTTCCTTTAACCAGCATGCATGGAAGATTAATCCTATCAGCCAGTACCTGGAACCAGAAAGATACATAATTAATTGTTCACGGTCTTTAAACTTAAAAGGCAGCAGAAGGTTTCATGGCAGTGATCATTTTTTCCAAAACAAAATTCAATGAGTTGATTTTCGGATTGAAAGAAAGAAATCGGGATTGCATATATTATATCACGATTCAAAATTGCAAACAGGAGAAGCTATAAAAAAAAAAAATAAAAAAAAATAAAAAAAAAAAAAACAGGCACAACCTTAAAGAGCAAGGCCCTGTGGCGTGAAAGTCCAAAATCAAGATGTCCAAGGGGAAGTATAATAGTGTTCATCAAACTCCTTAACTCATTCCGCCGCATGGTCCATTTTCTATTCATTTCATCAGCATCACCAACTGGACCACCCATTCTATCAACAACAAGGTCAGCAATTTTCTGGACCAATCCACTGAAAATAAGACCATGGTCAGAAACCGGGCACTCTAGTGAAATAGCAGATGCTCTTTTCTCAAGACGCCGTAGTTCAGAGTCAACCATGCGGTTAACCAAAATCACTTCATAATCAACATCATCTGAAACAGATATTGCTTGTAGATCAACCAACAATGGCATCTTTCCTTGGGCAGCTAAGTTCGAGGAAGTAGTATATACGTCATAAAACCCATCCAGCACTTTTTCATTATAATTTACAACATTATAGCTCTGCAAGTAACAGAAGTAGATAACTAAGTAAATTTAATTTCATCATAACCATATCTTAAGCAACTGTACAAAGCAAAAGCAAATACTAGTTAAAAACTGCGGGAAAAATCAAAAACTGAAAATGATTAACATGATATTTATCTTGTGGGGTTTTTGGGGAAGAAGGTTCAATATACAGCTCAAGCAGAGTAAAATGCCTAATAAGGCAAACATGATATGCAATTCAGAGTAATCCCATTATCTAATCTTTTTACTTCCACAAATGCACTAAAATCACAATCCAATCACCAGCAACTAACAAGCGATAAACACTAACACCTTAACTAGCCTCCGATTCAAGCATTAAAATACCAGAAACTAATACCGCTGATATACCAGAAACTAATACCGCTGATCTAGAATTCGAGCCAATAGATTTAACTCTCACATCTAGCCCAATGCATAAAAAAAAAAAAAAAATTACCAGAATTTAGAAAGTCTTTCCCCTATAATTAGCATAAATTCTCGAAAGAGTAATGCAATCTGAAGGAAATCCTCCACAAACAGAAAATAAGAGATCGTATTCGCCGAAGCATAAAGTCAATCGAACTCCAAATCCAAAATTGAACAAAAACAAAACAAAAGAAAATAGAAGATCAAAAGTACCCAATAATGGAGCGAAAGAATATCAACTAGGGCTTGAGTATCGGCAACCGGAGTCGGGCAACCGAGGCTAATCCGCTTCGCGGCGTCGATCTGAGCGGACTCAGGGTCCTCTCGCGTATCGGGATCCGAGGCGCTGATCGCGAGGGCCATTTGCACCTGAAACTCCTCCTCCAAGAAATTGAAATCCAGGCACTCACCACCACCAAAACCAACGACTCCGCCACCGCCGCTACCACTACCACTACCACTATCCCCAGCCGCCGAATCGACGGCCGCGATTCTCCCCACCATTCCCGCCGAACTCGAACTGACCGCCGGCGCGGGCGACATAGAAGAACCCGAGGAATTCGGATTCGAAGTAATCGGAGTCGCGACGGGTCGGGTGTCGGCGAGCCTCTGGTGGTCATTGAGACCCCCGCCGATGTGAAGCTTCCTCAGCAGATGCTTCATTTTCGACATCGATCAAGATCATCAATGGAAAACCTAAATCGAAAACCAAATCTAATAATCTATACAGGTTTCTCCGTCTGTCGTCCCACTGGCTTAACGTACGCCCCACTGTTGACAAAGCAGATTCGCTTAACCTGCGCACCCTTCTTCGTCAAGCTACCACCACTTAAAGAAAGAAATAGAGAGAGAGAGCTCTTAAATTAACCGCTCAACTATTCCCTCCAACACGCTGTAATGTATAACCCGAAGCAGAAAAACCAATTTTATTTAACAAAATTAAATTAAATTAAATTAATAAAAATTTTCTTCTTTGTGTTCTTGCCCAATTTTTATAATGCCCCTACCCCCAAGTCAAGACCTCCAACTATACAGCTACCGTGGGTTTATCCACACTTTAATCTACGTGGTCTTCACCTAATCTCCGCCGTCCAATTTGCTTAATGTCCGTGTGATCTTGACGTAGAGGAAAACATTTGCACGGACAAGCGTTGATTAATTTTTTAACGAAATAAATCAGAATTAATTTTAAAACGATCAATTATACGAATTAGCATGTGATTGGCCTAAAAATGTATCGGAGTATCGTTTTGATTTAAACAACTGGGTTCAATTTACATTTTATAAAGAAATTGCATTTAAAGCCGTAAATCATTGCGGTACACAATGACAAATCGTGAGAAAGATCAAGCAAAGTTGATTTTGTAGTATATTAGGCAAGTATAGTTTAAGAACAGTTATTTTTTCTTCTGTTTTTTTTAAGAAAATTATTTTCAAAGACATAAACAAATAAATAAACAGTAAAGACTAATGACCTAACAAAAAGACGAACGTAAACCTAAGACTCAAAAATAGAAAATAACTTCGGTACATTAAGATTGAGCACACTTAATATTCTATTTGAAAAAATCCTCCCATCAAAATAAGCTTTCGAGCTCCAAGAGAGACAAAACACTACCCCCTACTCAAAGGGGACATCAGCATCACAACACATACAAAATTTTAAGTTGACTAAACAATCTAAATCGTCGGTGAACAACTCAATCGGGTGAGACAAAATCACACCAAACAGTAGAGAAATCACCCATGTTATTACAAAACAACAAACAAAAAGTGGCAAGAACAACGTCACCACATTTTTATTACAATCTAAAACACAAAACAAAGCAAAAAAGAAAACCCAAAGCATCGCTGATGTAAGTTTCCAACGACGACGCAGTTGGCGAGAGGACCACAAAAGAAGGAAAAAAGCTTCGAGAACCAAGTAGCAAAGCCGCTAGAAAAAGACCATCAAACGACATCGAGTGATTCACCTTTGCCATCATCGCCAACCTCCGAAGACGGCATCATTCGTGCCAAAGGAAGCCCCCCAATACAAGGACTCAGCCACCCAACGTTGACGGTGCTACAAAACACATCCTAAACGTCTGATTTCTAACGTCTAAACAAAGCCTGACATGCCCTAATAAAACCACCCTACGATACATTGGCACCACCATTATAGAGCCCTCGACAAGACGAACCTAACGACACGCTTAAAAGCAGTGCCAGAACTCTAGCCAAACATTCAATATTCCTTTCTCTCTCTTGTTCTTCTATGTCAAAAGACAGCTTATTTTTACTTTTATACTATGACTATAAAGCCAATTATTTTCTAATCGGTTAAATTTTTTATGGATTAAATGATGGTCAAATTAATTTAACTCATTAAAATTTAAGTTAATCTATGAAAATACATAGGACTAAAAAAAAAGAAAAAAAGAAAAAAAGAAAAAAAAACAGATTGGGCATCATTCAAAGGCCTGAAGATATCGGTTGCCCAATAGAATAATATATAATTTTTTTAGGTCATTGTTTCACTTTTTTTTGTTTCTTTTGGTTGGCGTTTCTCTGAACATTTTCCTCCTAAAAATGGTGTTGCCGAAAACAATTAATTAGATTGAATTTTGGGGCAGATGATAGGAGAGGGTGCATCATTAATCCGTGTACTACGCCGTACGTTGTCATACTAAATGTATCATCTGCAACGGAACGGATAGAGAAATTATAGAGTAGATAATAGTACAATTAATTCATCAAAAAGATAATAAAACAATTTACGGTCTCATTCACTTTGTGAATTTGAGTTTTCAATTTAAGTTAAGATGTAATATTTTTTGAGAGATTTTCACTGTAACAAAAAAATTAAATGTGATATTTTTTAAGAATTTTTTACTGTAAAAATTTAAAACTAAAAACTCAAATCGGTGAAATGAACAAGACCTAGATTTTCTCATTAAAAATAAATGGAAAAAAGAAAAGGAGAGAATGCCGCCAAAGAGAAAAATATTTATGGCCATAGAGGGGAACGTGAGGCCTGTGTGACTGTATGTTTTTGGATTTGACTTTTCATTTCAAAATTTTTCCCTTTTTTCCTTTTTTTTCCCCCTTTATTTTTCCTATTTTTGCACGCAACCACACCTTAGTGGGAATTATTTTATTTTGATTTATTGTTTTAATAATTGAAACATACTATATAGAATTATCCATTCTTTTTTATTTGATATGGATCATGGACCCCCCCTTTCTTCCCCTACTTTTTTCCTGTGCAAAAGGGAAAAAACAAAACGAACACTTGAGATATGTTTGGAGGAATTTTGGCATGGATTTGTTAGAAAACCCATGTCTACAAGCTAACTCCTAAATACAAAAAAATAAAAAAATAAAAAAATAAAAAAAAAGCTTCGTCTCAAGTTATTGGTGCGTTAAATAGTTGGGAGTTAATTCAATTGGTTGATAGGCTTGAGACAATGAGATGTGCATTCTTTTTAACGGTATTAAAAACTAGGAATATTCATTCTTCTAGGACAGAATATCCACATTTGAATAAAAAATCGGAGCAAATTAATTAGCTTGTAATTTGTAAGCGCCAAAAAGAAAAATAAAAAACTTGTAATAATTTAAGCAGTTGAGGAATTTAATTTATGCATAACAAATCAGCTAGAGTGTTTGATAGGTCCAATAATAAGTTAGCGATTATGTTTGATTAGTTTGTTTGTTTGTTTTTTTTTTTCATTTTATAATTAAAGGAGAGACAATAATGATTTTACCGATGGTCAAGCGGTTGGATTAATAGTTTTATCGAACTTATCCTACTTTTGAATTGTTGGTGTTCCATAAAAGTTCTCATAAATATATGGTTGGTACTAAGGAGGCTACACTTTCAAAGGTTCATAGGATCATTAAAAATCGCAGACCCCAAAAAGAGGAAAAAAAGAGAATTTAAGTCACGATTTTTGTGAACACTGAATGAGGTTTTGCTTTTTCACAGGTCGAGATACTTCCATGGGATAAAGGGTAACATTAATTTGAGTGTTTGAATTCCTCAAAACTTATCCGTGGGAGAAGAAAAAGGTTACTGCCATTTTTATACATGTTTGAATGTCTTAAGGGTCACACAAAAGGAGAAAAAAAAGCAGCCAATGCATGTAACAAAAACTACAATATTAGATATAACTTATTTTTATTTAGAATTTAGGGTCCGTTTAGTTCGCTGATTCGAGTTTTTAATTCGAGTTGATATGTGATTTTATGTGAGAGCTTTTTACTGTAGCAAAAAAGTTAGATGTGATTGTTTGTGAGAGCTTTTTACTGTAGCAAAACTCAAATCAACGAAATGAACGAGGCATATCAAATTTCATGTAGGCGAAATAATGTGCTTTACTCAAAAATAATAATAATAAAAATAATAATAATGTGCCTTTTAATTTATCTCCAATAGATTTGCGGTGGTTCGCTTTCAGTTTTCAGTTGTTACGAATATAAAAAAAGGTCAACTTCACGGAACACCAAAATGGCCAGACATTAGTTCGAAACTCAAAATTTAAAAAAAGAAGAAGAATACCTGTGATTTAAAAGTGACAATTTGCAGTACTCAATTTTTATTCGATAATTTTACGGTAAACAATTTTAAATGGCCAAATATCATAATTTTTTTTATTAAGAAAAATATGACAATGGAATATTGTGCCTACCAATAAATTTTCTTTTTCCTTACACTACAAAGAATTCTCCGTATTTAAAATGGATTTTATACATTGAGAAAGGAGTTTTTTTTTTTTTTAAAAAAAAAAAATTGTTATAAGGCTACAAAGAACAAACAAACCGACAACATTTGGCCCGGATAGCAATGAACAGGCTTGTTATGGCGAATTACATTCCATGCATGACATTTAGCTGGCAACAAACTGGATAATAAATTGCCAGCTCAATCTTGAAAGTCTTCAACTCTGAATCGTTCACGATTTAAAAGTTCCAGTAATTCATTATCGTTTCACTTTGAAATAAGGTCAAATTTTCAATTATTAAACAATAATAAAAAGTTTTCCTTCCTTTTTATGATCTAGACATTATGTAAAAGAAACCAAAAGGAATTGAGAAGGAAGCAATTATAATTACAACAATTTTTTTTTTTTTAGTTGCAATGAGCAACATTTTTGTTATTATGATGGTTGATCATCATTATCATATCAGGAAAATGAGTGTCACCCTGCTGCAGCAGAACGTATGGGAGATGAATTATATTACAGTGAAGGAAGGAAGGATGTAAGGAGGAGGAGGAGGAGGAGGGTGGTCCGAAATCGAGAAAAGAAAGTCGACGCCAGACGTGGACGTCCCGAGATTAAGCAGTGGCGGCGGCCTCCTCTTCGACAGCCTGCGAGGCTGGGAGAAGGGTGCAGATGAGGTTGCGGTCTCCATAAACATTGTCAACACGTCCTGATACCCAAAAAAAAAAAAAAAAAAACATTAGCAAGTTTAAGAGAAAAGACATAATTCGAATTTTGTTACAATAAAAAGCTCTCAGAAATAGTCACATTTAATTTTTTTTACTTCAATAAAAAACTGTCACATAAAGTCGCATTTTAACTCAAATTAAAAACTCAAATCAGCAAACTAAACATGCCTATAATATTCATACTAATTAGAAATATCAAAGCTTATATGGCAATGCTCTTACTTATTTTAGCCTAATCTAAGAAATATTCTTCAATTTGAGAGTGACAATAAAATGTGAAAGCGTACCTGTAGTAGGCCAGAACTTGGAGGCGCGGAGCCAGGGGGCAGGGAAAGCTGCGGATTCTCGCGAGTATGGTTTTGTCCATGCGTCTGCCATTAGCAGTGACGGAGGATGAGGAGCGCTCTGCAAATTGCATCTTTTAGATATTGGAGGTGCTCTAAAAGCAAAATTAATTCTCTAGTTCTGTTCTAATGTAACAAATAAAATAAAATAAAATCTAATGACAAGCAAAGTCTTACCTTAAGCACATTGTTGTGAATGTCAGCTTTTCCTTTCTCAATCTGGGCAATTTCTTCCCGGATGGAAATGAGAGCATCGCAAAACCTGTCTAATTCAGCCTGCAAAGCAACAGCAAAATTTACTGAGACCCAAAAAAAAAAAAAAAAAAAAAAAGACAAGAAAAAGATTGAAAAGTTTTGTTTTTCTGGGAGAAAAAGAAAGAGGAGAGTTCTGTTTGTTGAATATACTTTGCTTTCACTCTCAGTAGGTTCAATCATGAGTGTGCCAGGAACTGGCCATGACATGGTTGGTGCGTGAAATCCATAGTCCATCAAACGTTTGGCAACATCCTCGGGCTCTATTCCAGCGGTGTTCTGCAAAAATAATGGAATACAATGAGTCACATAATGAACAGAATATGAACAATAGAAGTGAGCATTTGAACTTTGAAGGTCAAAACAAATAAGAAACCTGCCTTGAAGCCTCTTAAGTCAACGATGAACTCATGCGCACATGTTCCGTTAACACCTCGGAAAAGAACGGGGTAATAGTTCTGAAAGAAAAACATAAACCAAATGAGAAAAGAAAGCCATAGGAATGTTACTTCTTAAGGCACTAGAGACCAAATATACCATCACATTGTAACAGAACTATTTATTTATTTTTTTGGCAAGACTTCGAATGAATTATGTCTTCGTACTCTTCAAGATGAAAAACATTAGCTTTACATCCTTTGCAGACCTTAATAGATCTTATCATAAAGCAAACAACAGTGAAGGAAGAAAAAGTGTACCTCCAAACGTTTTGCCATGTAGTTTGCGTTCAGAATAGCTATCTTTGATGCATCAGTGAGTCCCTTAGACCCCATCATTGCTATGTAAGTATAAGAGATTGGCAAAATGAGTGCAGAGCCCCAAGGTGCAGCAGCAATGGTTCCAAGTGGTTGAGCCTTGTCAGGGGCAGGAATGCCACCGGTAGGTACCTTCAGAATTATGAAAGAGAAACAAAAAATTAATCGAAATTTTTACCTCGCCTGAAATAGATGAAGACATGTGACTGGAATGCTTGATATATCAAATAGAGATTAAATACTCTGGACCAAAAATGAAAATCTCATGCAAAATTTGTCCTTGTTGTGTTGGATGCATATACTCCTAACAAGAGCAATTGCATATAAACATCACTGAAAGGAGTATTTTACCACAGGATGTGAGGGCAAAAATGGCGCCAAGTGTTTCTTCACACCAATGGGACCCATTCCAGGACCACCTCCTCCATGAGGAATGCAAAATGTTTTGTGGAGATTGAGATGGCAAACGTCAGCTCCAATCCAACCCGGGCTAGTTAGACCAACCTGTAAGAAACAAGAATCCATTTAGACTTTATTATGATCAATTAAAACCAGTAAGAGATCTCCTAGTTAGACCATGAGAAATGTTGGTGAAATCAAACATTTGTAGCTCATAAAAATCTTCTGAGTGTTCATTGTCCAAGCTTACTTTGAGTCTGAAAGATTCAAAATCTTAACACTATAACAAAAGACAAAACTAATCGTATTACCTAATAACTACCGTGGACGTGTATTGAAGGGAAAAAAATAAAAATAAGAAAGAGGTAGATGAAACTAACCTGTGCATTCATGTTGGCTCCATCCATGTAGACTTGACCTCCATTCTCATGAATGATGTTACATATCTCGTCGATACCTTCTTCATACACTCCATGAGTGGAAGGATATGTCACCTACGATATTAATATCATTCCAATCAGATCATTGTTGATGCTCTTCAACTTATTTTCATCTAATCTTGTCACTTCAAGTAACCGAAATCTATTTCCTGGCATAGAGGATCATGCTTACCATAAGAGCCGAGAGGTTGTCCCTGTTTGCTTCAGCTGCGTTTCTCAACTCGTCAATGTTGATATTTCCCTTGGCATCAGTTCCAACAGGCACAATTTTCATGCCGCACATTGCAGCACTAGCAGGGTTTGTGCCATGTGCCGAAACTGGAATGATGCACACATTGCGGTGATGGTCCCCTCTTGCCTACAATTTCCATTCAATGCAATTAAGATTTCTGTTTGTTTGCATACTTGAGAAACAAAATGCAATTTCTGCCTAATAAGCGGTTGATTTCAATAGACTACTAGAAGGGAAGGAAAAATAAAAAAGGTTCAGTAGTTGTACCTTATGATAAGCGCGAATAACCATCAGTCCAGCATACTCTCCAGCAGCTCCAGCATTAGGTTGCAAGGAGAAAGAGTCAAACCCAGTAATAGTACATAATAGGTCACCCAGATTGTTGAACATGTCCTGGAAATGACAATTGTAAACAAAGTCAATGTCTTATTGAGAAACATCTATATTGTGGCCTGTGGGCAAAGAAACATATGCAAGTGTCTTTGAATTTATTAGCAGACAAACATTTTGGACTACCTGATATCCCTGGGCCTGAGCAGCAGGGGCAAAAGGGTGAATGTCAGTGAAACTAGGCCATGTAACTGGCATCATTTCCGTTGTCGCATTCAATTTCATTGTGCAAGAACCAAGTGGAATCATGCTGTGGCATAGTGAAAGGTCCTTTGATTGTAACTTGTGGATGTATCTGAGCAACTCATGTTCGGTGTGGCACCTAAAAAAGAGAGAGAATTCAGAGCGCTTATAATTGAAAAATGTAAATTTTGAGAGTTTATAAGACTGAAGAGGACATACGAGTTGAAGATTGGATGTGTAAGAAATGCACTCTCCCTCTTTAGGCCAGAAGGAATGGCAGGCTGAACTTCAGATGCAAGAGATGCAGCAGTAAATGAGACCTGATTGAGGAATAATAATCTCAGTTAGATGGGCAAAAGTTTTGATTAATTAAATCAAAATACCATCTATCTCAACTGATATATGATAATACTCACAGGCTTGCCAGATGCAAAAACTTTGAAAAGCTTATCAACATCCTCCAAGGTGGTCGTTTCATCAAAGGCAACTGTGAGCTGCAAGGTGATTAAATTTCTGTAAAATCAACAGACCAACATTCTAAAATAATTTCTGCTTCTTTTTCCATCATAGAATTGAAGTCGACTTACGGTGTTCGAGTCTACAACTCGCAGATTTATCTCATTCTTGTAAGCAGCATCTGCAATTGCATGAGCATCAGCAGTCTTGACCTTGACAGTATCAAAGAAGGGAAGGCCCTGAACTTCCACAGTCCCAAGCTTCTTCAATCCAAGTGCAAACAACCCGGCAAGACCATGAACCCTTTGAGCTATCGTTTTAAGCCCTTCAGGTCCATGATAAACAGCATACATAGCAGCCATGTTTGCAAGCAGTGCCTACAAACCCAAAAAACACAAAAACAAAAACATTCTAATAAAAACTAGGCCAAATCATTGTTATAGACTCGACAGACATAAACTTTAAGTCCTTTTTCGAACCTGAGCAGTGCAAATATTGCTAGTGGCCTTGTCCCTCCTAATATGCTGCTCCCTTGTTTGCATAGCCATACGCAGCGCAGGCTTTCCCGACGAATCGACACTAACGCCGATGATTCTGCCTGGCATCATCCTCTTGTACTCTTGTGAAGTAGCCAAGAATGCGGCATGAGGACCCCCATAGCCCATCGGAACACCAAACCTCTGAGCAGAGCCAACAACTATGTCCGCCCCCAATTCGCCCGGCGGCGTCAACAATGTCAATGCCAACAGATCACTTGCCATCACAACCTTAACCCCATTGGCATGAGAATTCTTAATAAACTCCCCATAGTCCAACACCTCCCCCTCGGTCCCCGGATACTGGACAAGAACACCGCAAACATCCCCGGATTTGTAATCAATATCCATAAGATCCGACGTAACAACCTTAAGATCGAACCCCTCAGCTCTGGTCTTGCAGATATCAATTGTCTGGGGGTGGCAGTTGGTCGCGATGATGAAGGTCTTCTTCTTCCCTTTCTGGATGTTGTTACACATCGCCATTGCCTCGGCGGCGGCGGTGCCTTCGTCGAGCAGCGAGGCGTTGGACATGGGCAGGCCGGTGAGATCCGTTATAAGGGTCTGGAAATTGAGGAGAGACTCAAGCCTGCCTTGGGATATCTCAGCCTGGTAAGGCGTGTACTGGGTGTACCAAGCAGGATTTTCCAACACATTCCTCAAAATCACAGGGGGGACATGGGTGTTGTAATACCCCATCCCAATAAACGACTTGAAAACCTTGTTCTTCGACGCCAAATCCTTCATGTGCTCGATCATTTGGCTCTCCGTCAGTCCCTCATCGAACTTTGAGAACTTCATCGATTCGAGTCTGATGGATTTGGGGACCGTGGAGTCTATGAGCGCATCGAGGCTCTCGAAGCCGACAAGCTCGGCCATTTTCGATTGCTCTTCCGGGGTGGCCGAGTTATGGCGGCGGGCAAACGTGTCGCTGGGCTTCAACGCCTCGACGGAGATCGACCGGGTCTGAGATCCGATTCCGCGGTAGCCGACATTGTACGACGCCGTTTCCGATCTGGGAATGCCTTTTCTTGTGCGGGAACAAGGGGAGAGAGACGAGACGTACCTCGACGGCGTGTACGACATCGGAGAGGATGCGTTTTGCAGGGCGGCGGGAGACTCATTCTGGCGGTACTGCTTCTTCGCCTCCGAAACCAGTCGTTTCAGGAAAGCCCGGTTCGCCACTCTCCGAGCTCGTTCCATTGCTGAAACTGAAAGAAGAATATGGTCGAAGAAGCGTAAACTAAAAGCTTTTATGCTATGTTCTTATGGGGGTTGTTGGGAACAAAAAGGAAAAATTGCTTTCTTTATAAAGTTTGTTTTTTTTTTTTTTGTGGGTTATTATTCCATTGGAGTGAGTGAAGCAAATGGGATGGTGGGTTTGGTTGCAGATATGATAACGCACACCATTTGTTTTGTTTTTTGTTTTTTGTTTTTTTTGTCTATATATATATATATATATTATACAATACACACAACGTACATATAAAAGAAAAAAAATAAAAACTTTTTATTGAGAAAATTTTGGTTTTTGGTGGTGGGTGGTGAGTGACTAAACACCCATGAAGGAAAAAGACATTTTTTTTTTTCTTATTTTGAAGGATATCGTATTTCAACCAACGAGAAAATAACAAGTTTTTTGGTGAATGTATGGAAGGAAATGAAGGTGAAGAAGATTGAGTTTCAATGGATCTGAATGAGTTTCAATGCCACTCCAAGGGATTACTACGCAGAAAATACGTGTCAAATGTTTTTCAGTATTTTTTTTTTCCCCTCAATTGAGAGAGATTCTTTTTCTTTGTTGGCAGATTCTCTTTCACATTTGGGTTATCTTTAATCTCCATATGTCTCGCCTCTGGCAATAATAAGAACAAAACATTTTCTAGGGCTACGATTTTTGGAGCAATGAAATTGACCCAGATCTAAAACAGTCTTTTGTAGTTTGTACCACAAATTAACACGGGTTCTTTGGAACCATCACTGTCGGAAAATAAAAATTAATTTTTTTTTAGCTCATTCCCATATCTGGGAATTTTGTGATTTGCTGGGTGGGACCCGCCGGATGTGGTGGAGGGTATTATTGGAAATTACTGTGTTTGCCGGTTGTGGCTGACATTTGTACGTCTGTTAGAATAATAACTAAAATCTAGTCAGAGAGTCCGAAAACGACAATAATTATTGTTCGATTTTGTGGTAGATACGATTCTGGTCATGTTTATGTGTGCAGGAGCGTTGGATAGGAAGACTAGGCAGAGAAATTAACGGCTGTTGATTTGACTGAATGCTCTAATACGTTTAGAGTCTGTTCACTTCGCTGATTTGAGTTTATAATTTGAGTTGAAATTTGATTTTATGTGAGAATTTTTTACTGTAATAAAAAAATTAAATGTGACTGTTTCTGAGAACTTTTTACTATAATAAAACTCGAATTATAAACTCAAATTGAGAAAATAAATGAGACCATAGTATTGCCAAGGACAGTAGACTAAAATGGGCATACACCGAAACTGTCGCAGAGACGGGATTCAAGGAAAATCATGTTTAAAGGGAAAAAGTCGGGTTCTTTGCAAGAATAAATAATTAAAGAACAAAATTATCAAAAAAAAAAAATAGAGGACAAAGAGAAAAAATTTATGCTGAGTTGTGGAGTCGTGGACCAATATCAACTTAGGCCATAGTTTTTTTTTTTTTTTTTTTTGCGCGACCTATTCACTGTTTATGATTTTTTTTAATGAGTCATCTCAGATTCCATCGGATTTTTAAATAAAAAAGGGCCAAAATAATATCTGTTAAAGAAAAGCCAAGAAAAAAGTGGTGGAACTGGAGGATAAAAGAAGAATAAATGACGTTTTTAGAACTCGTTTTAAAATAATTTTATTTTTATATGAAAATAAAAATGAAAACGTTTTTAATTTGAGATAAAAATTATTTTTAAAAATGCGTTTTATAGTTTTATTAAGAAATTATTTTTAGTGTAAAAAAACTTATTAATGTCTCTCTTTCTCTCTCTGCTTGAGAGATGAGAAAACTAAAATAAAAATTAAAAATTGACTAAAATATATTTTTCATTTTTATCTCATTTTACACCAATCAAAAAATCATTTTTATTTTTATTTTTAGTTTTTATTGCGCCAAACGCTGTTATGGAAATGTTTCTATTTTTTCTCAAAAAATATGAAAAATAAAAACGAAATTAATTCTAAACACATCAAAAAATGCTCATTCAGGATCAACTTCACGAGTCCTTTTACGATAAGGTATTCTACCGATAATCTTTAAATTTAATTAAAATCACATTAAAACAAAAAAAATATAAAAAAATTATTTTTAATATAAATATAACCGTTAAAAACAAAAAAATTCATGTACTTTATCTTTTCAAACTTCACCGTAAAAATCTCTTAAATTTCGCATAAAGCGATTTAAAATTCATGGGATATCCAAGAACTATAACATGCAGTGATATTTTTGTTTTGTTTTTCTTTTCTTTTATATTTTTATTCTTTGAGGTTTGAACGACACGTCATATCATCCTTTTTTTTAATGAAAGAATATAATGTTAAGGATTTTGTATGCCAGTCGACATTAATGCGCGGCTAAAACGAGCTCCATAGCATTTTTATTATTATTATTTTTTTTGCCTATTATTGTTCTTATTTTATTTGTTGAATAGATGCATTTTTGAAAGCGTCCTATACGTACTATGAATCTCATTCTGGTATTACACTGTGCGGCAGGCAATTGTGAAGTATGCTTCTTGAATTAGAACCATGTGATTAGAATTATTTTCAATTTACGTATATTTTTTATGAGAAAAAATACTATAGCGAACCACGAATCATGATTCAAATCAGGAAACGAATTCCTTTACTAAACGGGCTCTAAATCCCCGGTGCATGTGTATGTAGAGTGTGTGTGCCTATATAAGAGTCCGTTTAGTTCGCTGATTCGATTTTTTAATTCGAATTGAGATATGACTTTATGTGAGAGTTTTTTATTAAAAAAATTAAATGTGACTATTTATAAGAGTTTTTTACTGTAGTAAAACTCAAATCGGTAAAATGAATTAGACCAAGCTACATTTTGAGGTAGAATATTCTCCATAATATATGATTGAATAACAAAATGATAAGCTATTTAATACACGATAAATCTCAAGTTGCATTATTTTCTCTCTCTCTCTCTCTCTCTCTTTTTTTTTTTTTTTGGTTTTCCTACTCCTACTTCTACTCCTTGATTCATTTGAGATTGAGATAGGGAACAAAATCTAACCGTCAGATGAGTTTCGAAAAAACACACCCACACTTTTCCTCACTCTCACTCTCATCTCTTCTCTCTATTCATTTCATCCCCAAATTTCAACATTTTGGTTTAGACCGTTTGACGTCAAAAAAATTTTTTTTCCTCTTTTCCGAGATAATTTCAACTTAAAGTTGCTGTTTAAGAAGAGCATTTTAAATGGTTTAACAAAGTATCTTATAAATTGGTATCTATTTATATGACACTTCCATTTACGTTGAAATCAACATTTAAGTGACGTAAGTATGAATCAATTTTTTTTTGTTTTTTTTTTTTTTTTTTTCCTTTCAGTAGGGGCATTTTGAAAAAAAAAATAGAGATAAAACTATTGTTGGCATACTTTTTAATAGTTTAAGTTTTTGAGATGAATTGGTAAACTAGCATAGTATCAGAGTAGGAGGTCGTGGTTATATGATTTAATTGTTGAGTGGGAGTACAAATTATATATTTATTTTTTAAAATTGAGATCAAATAACTAAAATTTTAGAAAAATACAGTAAAAAGTGAGTTTTTAGAATACGAGTCGCACACATACCTCTACTGGACCAAATATATTAGTTGTAGGCTGTAAATGGAGAGATATATGTATTAAGAGACTTTTACTGTTCTTTTGAAGAAAATAGACAAAGAATAAAACGTAGTTAGCTAGAGGGAGAAGAAAGTTACTAATTTTTTGCCAAAAGAGAGGAGGAAGAGGAGAGATTTTCTCTCAGGAAGAGGAGAAGATATAAATAACAAGTTTATCAACAAAAGTATTCTTGCTTGCCAAAATTCATCACGTTTTATTTGCAGTTCTTGTGAAATTAAACAATAATAAATGAAACTATGATCTACCTACCATTTTTAGATGCAAAATCCTAAATATAAGTTTTTGTAGGCTTTTAATTCCATTTATAACCTTACGTCCTTACCTCACTAGCAAAAAAAAAAAAAAAAAAGGAAGAAACACTTGCATCCTTACCTGCTACCACCAACCCCGTCGCGGACTACACAACATCGTTGATGCTGATATGTATTTTAATGCTTAATCAATGTTTATGTTTGAATTTACGAGGAGTGGGGACGAAAATTAGCTCAGAAAAATACTAAGAATTCATTAAAATTGTGAAATATTAAGCTCCAATGGCCTCAAATCTTACCCTAAAAAAGTAAAGAAAGAAAAAGCTTGCACAAATCTTACTCGTAAAAGAGCTACCAATTTTAATGGTAGTAAGAAAAGTGACAAATCTTTTTCTTGCCCAAACCGAAATGTAAAGGGGAAATAGTAGAAAATAGGCCAATATGAAAAGCTTAAGAAAGTATATAGGCTAATTTTTAGTTATATAAATTAATAGATCATAACTTGTCAAGTTATGGTTCATAACCAGATAAGTTATGGACAAACTTGTCAAGTTATGGTTCATAGTCAGACAAGTTATGGACAATTATGGATAATAACTTGTTAAGTTATGATTCATAACCAGACAAGTTATGGACAAAATAGTAATTTAACCTATTTATTAACTTATATAAACTATTAGCCTATTAATTTTAATTCATCTCAAATTTTGATCTATTTTTCTATTTCTTCTGATGTAAAGTTTCGCCCAAGATGGGCTAAACAGACAATGGTCCAATAGAGTTGGGCCATTCCCGTTTCCTTTTTTTTTTTTTTTTTTGTTTCCATTGCCTTTTGGATAGTTGATATTTCTCAACGTCCAGCCTTTAAAATTGAATTGCGTTTTTATAATATATATATATATATTTGGAGCAATCTTGTAATTGGTAAATTTACGTTAAGCTCTTTTTAGGCAGTACCATGTAAAGCTATTACACTATTACAGTCAAGTGTACACAGTACTGAAAGCAGAAAGAGAATATTTCAAGTTATCACGGACCAACTTAAAACTAAGCTCTATATTTTTAACCAAAAAAAAAAAAAAAACACTAAAACTAATCGCTTTGCAATCAGATCTATTGTACGCATTTACGAAAAAAAAAAAAGACTTGTAATTTTATCAAAATGTGGCAAAAATTTATTCTCTTGCTGCCTTGTAATGAATTTCCCTCGTATATACTAGTGTAGTATTTAAATAGCACATTACTGTATTAATTTGACCAGTAAAAAAAAGAATATTATCTGGGTATTTCATGTTGTGAATGATTTGTTAACCGATTTAAAAATGTTAAAATATTTATTATTTTCGTAATTTGAAAGACACGGAAGCACACAAACATTATTATACTGTGTGGCAACATGTTCAAAATATCTCAAAAGTACTCTCTCCAAAAAGGGATACAAAAAAAAAAAAAAAAAAAATCCTGGCTGATGACCTACGTACCTCAAAAAGAGAAGAAAACAAAAAGATTCGGAAAAAAAGGGAAACAAAATAACAATAGAAATGGAAAAATAAAATAAAATCTAATTAAGAGTGAACAAAGCCACAAGAGAGTTCCATTAGCAAGACGGCGGCTTCAGCAACATCCTTTGGAAATACTCCGGAAAAGGCCGAGCAGTTGTCGACGTTGAGACCAAAAGAAAACTTGTTTAAACAGTGCTTATCATTAATATTGTCGTTTTTCGTTTCGAGGAGTTTGAGCTTGAGCTTGTTCTTGTAGTGCGAAATGTGATTGCCACGCGATTTCTTCTCCTTGTTAATGTGGTACTGAGTAGTCTTGTAGTAAGAAGTACTTGCAGCACTACCTTTTGTAGGTGTATAATTAGGGGCTGCAGTGCTAGTACTGTCAGCGGCAACTACCAGACCGTTTGCGGCGGCTGCAGCTTCTGCCATGGCCCGTCTCGCCTTCCGCTGCCGAATGCCGCAGGCATTGCACAGTGACTGCACCAACACATTATTGGCTTTTAGTGATCATCTCTACCTCTATTATAAATATCTTATCATATACATAAGCATATATATTATATATAATGTATAGTATAAGACAGTTTGCTAAGTATTAACTAAATTACCGTATAATAGTTTGTTGGTTATATATATATATATATATATAAGTGTAGAAATTGAACTCTACAACTCAAGATAAAATCAGATGTAGATTTACTGTTAGACAATGTATACAACCATAAAATATAGTTTATATATTATTGGAATTGTTTCATCATCGAAAGAAACATGTGAAATAGTGACATTATTTCGTCATCAAAAGAAAATTGTGAGATTATTTGCTAAATTAATTAGTGATGGGGTATGGTGTTTAGGTTTGTCTTTATTTGGCTTAATTGTCTTTTCTAGGCGAAGAAAAGGTTAATCAGTTTGGCTTTGTTAGTGCTAGTATATATATGGATACATATTAGAATTAAAATTAATTAAGGGATTAAAGTGAATAATAATAATGATGATGATCACCTTAGGACCTCGAGGACCGCTTCTCCAAAGTGGGGTACTGGTGGTGTTACAATCGGAACAAACCCTAACAGTAGTCCTGTTGCTTTGAGAAAGGTTGAATTTCGCTTGTCCAGAATTGTCTTGCCGAGGACTGTACTGTAATACTTTATGCGCAGTTTTCTCTCCTTTGTCATCAGTACTTGTCGCACACGTTTCTGGGTTGGACATTTTCTCCATCAATCTCATCTTTGAGGACATCCAATATTTTACTGAACCATTATTATTCATACTCTTATTATTATACTCATGATCCGGATCTCCAATATTATCCTCACGATCTCTTTGGCATATGTGTAAGTTTTGGCTAGTACTGATACTGAATATATCAATCACAGCCTGAAATGAAGAAGAAGAAGAAGATGAAGATGAGATTAATACTTGATTATGTTTGGTCCTTCCTGCCATATTATTATAAAACTAAAAAAAAAAAGGGACAAAAATGGAGATCCGATCGATCAAATTATTAGGATCATATTAGCTTGAAAGAGCAAACTTCGTACCATGAGAAGTAATTTAACCAGCTATAGGCGTGGACCACAATATAAAACTATCATTAAGTATATAAGAATTTATTTAAGAGTCATGGGATAACGTCATATTAGCTATAAATTAATTAAAAGATCGTACTTCTACAATGATCTCATATAGCTGCGTTTATATATATATATATATAAAATACAATAATCAGGATCAAATTAATATAAAAGGTCTTATCGAAACGATTGACCTAGCTAGCTTGTTATACAATTTATATGTTATATTTCTGAAAGGGGACGAATTTTGAAATCTAACCAATAAACCATGAAAAACGAACAAATAAATTAGTCCGTTCCGCGTTCATATATAATGTGGATGTATTATAATTTAATTACCTTTTGATCGCGTTGTTGTGATCCTATAACTTCACAGCCCCCTCTTTGATCTTGAGTACTGGAGTTAAAGAAATTATAAGCTGTAGGGCTTGAAAGAGAAGATGATGCTTCGTTATACTGTGAATTAATGAAGAGTTTAAGCTTTTGATCTTCTTTTTGCTCTACAAGATCAGAAAAAGAAGAGTGCGGTGGGTTCAGAAAAACCGAAGTCATCGGTAGAGAGAGAGAGAGAGACGTTGGAGATCTTAAGCAGTCCAGCAAAAGAGGAGAATACGGGATAGGGTTTGTACAGAGAATATAACAAGGCCCTAAAAACTTAAAAAAGGGACTCAGGAATAATGGAGGGTTTTTTTTTTTTTTTTTTTTTTTTTTTTTCCCTAAGGGGGATAGGAGCTGGAGACTTATATATAAATGGAGTTAATTAAGGGTCTTATGATTAGAGAGAAAAGAGGCGAAGAAATTAGAAGAGAGCCTGAAAAGCGATTCACGTGACTTCTTGCCATCCAATTCCAAACAAAACAAGTTAGAAAAAGACAAATAAAAAGGAGGTGAAGAAACCTACTACTCGAAACCTGTATGACAACCGTATATCTGCTGCTTTTTTTAAGTTTTTATCCCCCATACCATTTGATCAGTATGCATGTACATACATCATATATTCATACATGTACGCCAATAACTCTTCACACACGTATATATATATATATATATATATACACACACACACACACACACACACACACACACGCACTCGCGCTCCTTTCTGTATTAACTTAATTTTAACATGCTTTTCGTACAACACTCAAAATTTTGATCACTTCCAAGCATATATACATGTCATGAAAGTTTTGTTTGATATTTAATTAGTATGGTTAGTACTATGGTCCACTGTGAACGTTATGGAGGTTTTTCTTTTGGCGGGATTAATACACACACATACATACATACATAAATGTGTGTGTATATATATATATATATATGACATCACATGGTGTTGTTGGGTGGAGAAAAAAACTAAGAGTATTAATGTATGTGCAGATTTTGAAGAGATGGCCACAGGCCACAGATATGCATGCATGGGAGCATCTTGATCCGTCCTATGTGTTGCCAAGAGACATCAAATGCTTGTACAGGCTAGAGTGAAAGCGACACCGTATTAGTCCCCCACACCTTTTGTCACCAAGCCTGATAATTCTGATATTTTGCTTTCTTTTTACCAATCACTTTGTGTCTCAAAAAAAAAAAAAAAAAAAATCCCTCACTTTCATATTATTGTATTATATATGCATATATCAATTTGATTAAATCCCATTCCTATCTGGAGAGGTCTCTCTATTGCCACATATCCATGACTTGTATGGATGTGCCTGCCTTGAGATATGGTCACGAATGAAGAGATAATACAAAGGATGGCTAAATTATATGCATATACACACATGTATCATACACACATATATATGTATATATACACACGCACACAAGTATGTATCATACACACATATATATGTATATATACACACGCACACATACATATACACGACTTTTTATTCTGTGTATATATCTTCCAGTGTTGTCAGGCAGAGGGAACTATAAGTCACATGAGCGAGTAATGAGTACTATCTATCTACATCGATGAATGAAGATTATTTGTTTTACCGTTTTTCACAATATTTGCGTATTCATCATTTTTCTTGTCTGTTTCTTTGAGTTTGAAAACCAAGCTAAATCAAGCCTCTTACTTTTTACTACAAATTGATTTCCCTTAGTTTTTCGTTTTTCTCCCTTAGTTTCAAATTCCTGTAGTTGTTAATTAATTAGTACAATCTTAATTATATCCTTATGGAATGGTTTGGCAATTTATGATCAAATTAGTACTCTTGTGTATCCCATCATGTTATTAAAAAATATATATATATATATATATATGCATATCTTTTAGGTACCCTGAGCTCTTTTTTTTTTTTTTTTTTTTTGGATATTTTACCCATTCACTCTCAAATATTCTCCGATGAAAAAAAAGATTAGTATTTTTAGATTTTTTTTTTGAGATGATGTTTTATTTAAAAGAAAAACTAAAAAACTGGTTTTATGTTACAAAAAGATCTTAAATTTAAAAGGTAGACAGAGTACTTAAATAATTTGTCTTTGCAATAATAGGGTATTTCAATGTGATTTCTCGACCACCAAAGCACCGAGATTTGATAAAGTTAAAAACGACACGGTTCAAAAATGATATTTTCCCATATTTCCAACAGATCTGAAGAAAATCTTTACTTTCTGTCGTGTGAGACTGGCAACAAAAGCTTTCTACAAATGTCGAGCATTTAGAACTAACATATGTGTGTCTTTATTCAGCAATTTGTCTTCAATCATTAGAAACGCAAAAGACACAATATGTAGGTATATTATCATGATAACCATAAAATCCTTGCTTGGTTATCACACAATAATTCATGGAAATTAACTCAATTAATATTGACAAAAAAAACAAAAAAAAGGGGTGATCCTGAAATTTTTTTCACACTTTTAAGTGATTTTAGACAACAAAAGCGTGGTTCATAATTTTTGAGATCAAAAGCGATGGGTTAATTCTGAACCGCACGAATGATGTTTGAAGTTGATTAGTTTTTTGTCATGTAATCACGATAGAGAAGCATTATCTCAAACAAAAACCAAAATTAATAAAACCAAACCTTAACGGTGAGTGGTCGTGACGATCCTGGTTTTCAAGTAAAAAAAAAGAAAAAAAAAAACAAAGGGCTCGGCATGTCAACAAATTACACATGATTATGTCCTTGGTCTGGTGGCAAAACGACCCAAACCTGGCGTTATTCCATTGGCCAAAAAATGTGTACGTGGTGACTAATCAATCATACATATATACATATGAATTTAGATTACTTGTTAAATTTTTAGAGTACCAAATAATGTTTAATCAATCATATTTTACCATAGAAAGATATTAGCATCACTCTTTTTATTACTCTTTTTAT
Source organism: Morus notabilis (assembly GCF_000414095.1). Lineage (NCBI taxonomy): Eukaryota > Viridiplantae > Streptophyta > Magnoliopsida > Rosales > Moraceae > Morus > Morus notabilis. Next base: position 195,570 of record NW_010361209.1, on the reverse strand, counting down.
TACTTTATGCATCTGTTTGACATGTAGATTCTAATATCGTAGAGTGACGTTAGCATTTATCTTTTTTCATATATATCATCTAATTGACTCAAACATTAAAAAATTATTAAAAAATCAATCAAAAAATATTTTAAATATTTGAAATGATGTGAAGTGATTTGATTGTTTTTGTTTTTTTTCCGGTTACCTCATGTTCTCCTATTTACAAAATAGAAAATTTTCCTCTTTTTTATTTTTGTTTTTTGTGTTTCAAGATGAACTAGGCTTAAGATATTGTCTTAATTTGGAGGCCGATCTCTTTCATACTATTGTGTCTTCGTCCTCTACACGCGATAGTAATATCCAGTTCCCACTTTCCAGATAATTCGTGTCTTTGCTGGCCTAATTACTTCATCGTTAACAAACAAAAACAAGATACTTGTTAGGAAAATATTAGATACATGAATAATCCTATTTGATTTTTTTCGACCAAGTCTTGTCTATCTAAGATCACCTCATTTTTTATCTGTTGAAGAAGTTGTTCCAAAACTGACGTAAATTATGTCTATGCTAATCATGAGACCAAAATCATATCAAAATAAAAAATACGTTAAATTGACAAAACTGATGAGGATAAATAAGAGTGTGTTTGGTTGCAAGGAGAGATAGAGAGAGGGACCGTACTAATTGAGATCAAGAACAACGCTCGGTCGGTTCATAAATAGATTAGGTCAAAAAACTCACCTTCTTCTATCTTTTTTTCAAAAATTGTGCAAAAAAGAAAGGACAGAGCATCTGGTATGGAAAACAAGATCTGCCGAGACTATGATGAAGTAGCCAAGGCCAGTGAGTGATATTGATCGAGTGGGAGAGAGAGCTATAATTCATTATTTGATTAGAGGGTAAAGCATGTTTAATAGAAAGAATTTATGCAATCTATCAATTAAAGTTTAAAAAGATAAATATTATTAAAAAAAATTAGTATAAAATAGTAAAACAACAATACCGTTATTAGATAAATAATAATTTCATATATTCTTTTAACATCCCGTCTCCCTCTACAAGTCTCCATCCCTGTAACCAAATAAAACCTAAGTTATAACATTCAAAACACCATTTCAAAAATGAAAAAAAAAAGGCCCTATCAATTGGTATTTTTTCCATTAAAACCCCATATTTGTCATTTTTGGAGGGAGATTTTCGGAAACTCATCAACATTTGAAGACAAACTGAACTCGTGGGCTAGAAGCGGTAGGACACATGCTTAGTTTGGTAGTGCTGTAGGTTTTAGAAAAATTGCTTTTAACTCTGCTAAAGGAAAAAGTAGTTGTTACAAAAAGCAGTTGAGTGTTTGGTAAACTATAATTATAGTAGTTGTGATGGTTTCAAAATCAGTATAATAGTATTTAGTAAATTATGAGATTGAATTGCTGTAAATAATTAAAAATTACGACTATATTATATTATACTGTAATATAATATATATATATATAACTACAATATAATATATATAATATAATAATATTATTAAAATGGTTAATATAATTACAATATTATAAAAGATATTATAATAATACATAAAAAATATTAATATTTCAATTATAATATAATTAAAAATTATAACTATATTGTATTATAATATAATATAATATATTATATAATCATTAGTATATTATATAAAATAAATATATTATATAATCATAACGTGTGTAATACACTATAATATATAATAATATTAAAATTATAAGATTATATTAATATTTAATTATATTAATTATTATATTATTATTAATATAATTATATCATGTAATAATAGTATTGTAATATTATTGATATAATAAATATAATTATATCAATACAATATAATATATAATATATTATATATAATAATTACAATATCATATTATTATAATAATTATAATATTATTATAATATCATATTATTATAATAATTATAATATTATTATAATATAATATAATATGATAAAATAATAATATTATAGTTATTAATATAATTATGATATTATTTGTTACAATATTGCTATTATATTATATTATATTATATTACGAGTTTGAATTTTAGATTGAAAATATTGTAAATTTTAAATTTTATTAAGGGTATTATGGGTATTATGAAAGTTTTATTAATTGTACTATGTTAATTCCCGCACAATCTAAAAGTTAAAGTTATCTTTAGGCTGCTTCTGATTTTGGCTGTAGATTCTTGAAAAATTTTTCAAAAAACACTTTTAAAGAGATTTACTAAACACTAAAATTAATTTCTGCTACAAGCAGAAACTGATTTTGGGAGAAAAAAGTAATACCAAACTGAGCTATAATAAGGCTGAGTAATGGGGTTTGGATCTACATGGGCCCATAAGTACTACATATAACAAAAAAATTTTAAAAGAAAATATTACAAATTCTATCCCTGACTTACTAAAAATACATTTTTAAAAAAATTATACATTTTAACTAGTTCTAATATTATATTATATTATATTATAGTATATTACGAGTTTGAATTTTAGATTGGGAAGATTGTAAATTTTAAATTTCATTAGGGGTATTATGGGTATTATAAAAGTTTTATTAATTGTACTATGTTAATTCCCGCACAATCTAAAAGTTAAAGTTGTCTTTAGGCTGCTTTTAATTTTGGTTGTAGATTGTTGAAAAATTTTTCAAAAAACACTTTTAAAGAGATTTACTAAACACTAAAATCAGTTTCTGCTACAAACAGAAGCTGATTTTGAGAGGAAAAAATAATACCAAACTAAGCTATAATAAGGCTGAGTAATGGGGTTTGGTTCTACATGGGCCCATAAGTACTACATATAACAAACAAAATTTAAAAGAAAATATTACAAATTCTATCCCGACTTACTAAAAATACATTTTTAAAAAAATTATACATGTTCACTAGTTCTAATATAAAAAGTAAAAATATATGGGCTAATATTAAGGGGTAGAAATAAAATTCTACCCCTTAATATTAACCTAAATATTTTTATCTTCTATATTAGAACTAGTGAATGGATATAATATCGTAGAATCTGTATTTTTTTTTTTTTAGTGGCTCGTGACAATTTATTACCTTATCGTGAATCCGGATATGAAGCACTAATTGGTGAATCCGGATTATGAAGCACTAATTGGTGAATCTGAAGACTTTTCCGACCAAGGGGCTTTATTTATGTACATGATCAAGGTCAAGACTAGTACTTGGTACGTGTATTGCATCAAAAATCTCACGTTAAGACTTAGACTGGCCACCACCTCTTATTGCCCCATTGGTTTCATTTAAAGAGGCAAAAAACTTTCCAGTACTTCTATAATTTATCATGTTTATTTTACATTCATTTGTGAATGGTCAGGTTCTAATAATGTTTATAACTACGTTCGTCATCCATTTACGAGTTCCACAGCACGGAAAAATGGATGACACAAGACTCAAAAGAGTTCCTCGAGCTATTTCTGACGAACCGAAAAAAATATAATAGAATTATTCATTTCATGGAGTTAAATCACATTTTAAATCTTTTTATTATAATATTTTCTCTTAAAAATTTAAATTTCTGTTGAAATTTTCGGGTTCAAATTTATGAACCAATCCACATCAATAATGTGTAGAAACATGTATCAGCAATTATAACCCACTGACCCGACTTGTGAACACTGAAGTAGTAACTTAAACAATTGGTTTTCAGCTCCAAACATGGAATATGAAAGGTGACCACTGGCCTCCGGTCCATATACACACTTATCTACAGTTCTACAGTAAGTAATGCATTTTTTATTTTTCTTTAATTTTACACATGCCTTGAACTGAAAACTTATAAGGTGTTTGGTATGAAGATTTGTGTTATAATTTAAATTATAATTCGTGATTTATTATAATATTTAAAAAAAAAACACACATAAACTGAAAATAATTTTAAATTATGATTCTGAATTCATAAATGTCCACTCATTTTTACTCACGGAAAACAATGAAAGTAGACCATTCCTATATCAATATGGTCCTATAAAAGGTCAGACGGGACTGGCTAGGGTGGACCAAGTACGTACACGATCAATATAGACTGGTGGGAAGTTTTTCATTTTTTTCATTTTTCTTTTTTTAATGGATATGATGGTCCATATATATGAATTGGATGGAACACCTCTAGATCGTAGATATTAGAGGATGTTTGGTAGATAGATTCGTTCTCTGATTCGAATTATGATTCGTGGTTCGCTACAATATTTTTTCTCATAAAAAATTCACGTAAATCAAAAATAATTCAAATCACATGATTTGAATCATGATTAGTGATTGGTGCGCCATTATAGCTATATAAATAGCTTTCGAGACCTATTATATTACATATTCAGTATAATAATAATAAGAGTTTTAGGTACGTCATTTGTCACGTCTTTTTCAAAATATCACAAGCAGTAGTGCTAGCGATCATGAATATGCAGGACAAGGGGAAGCACAAATGAGCTTATTAACTTGTAATTCTTAACCCAAAAAAAAAATTATTATAAGTTAGATATAGATTAGTTAACAACAAATGAACCAACAATTTTTATTCTTTCCTGAAAAAAAAAAAAGTGATTGGGATAGGCGTGTGGCGTACCTGAATCCTGATACCTAAAAAATCTGAGAGATAATTACATTTTCACGTGACATAAGAATGCTTCATAAAGTGAATTTTCCATATATATTGCTAATCGCAGCGGGACTAACTTAAATGGTGAAGAGCAAGCAGTCAAATCAACATACAAAATTATTTGATAAACAAAACGTTAACCTGAACGAGCACAGGTCGATAATAAGGACCATGGGTCGCACAAGCATTTCTTCATGAGCACGTACTAAATGTCTTTTCCTTTTCGTTTTTGGCTTTCCTCTCTCCTAGGTTAAATCCCACGAAGAAAGAGATGTTACAATTGGATGAAATTTGACTTATCACAAATAACTTGGCATTTTTAATCATTGGGTTCCAAAATATCGGACCATTTTATTTCATATGCTCAAACTTAAATTATTGATTTTATGATAGTATTTTTTTCTCATTAAAAAATTTAAAATTTAAATGCCATAATCAAAAATCATAATTTTAGTATACATTCTAAACGGACTCTTCATAAAGGATTATCACATGAAAACTTTAATGATATATGTAATCGTTGACGGTAAAAATTGGCCCACAAGAAATTCATGAATCTCTCAACTAATTAATGCTCAATCAAGGATGAATAAATGCGATAATAATAATAATAAGTAAATAAAGCATAAGAACACAATAATTTATAGTCGCACATTCTAAAATTTAAAAGCTACTTCTACTATGAGCATGAGGAGAATATTTTCACTATGAGGAGAAAACAAGCTTACAAGCGCTAATGCTTTCAAAGTGAAGCTAGGGAATTTATGGTTCCTAATCCCCTATTTATAGCTCTCTCTTTACACGATAATCTATTAAAGAGAGAATTACTCAGAGATAACTCCTAATATTAATAGGATAAGTCCTTTGAGTTGATCTATCACATTTATCCCTTAAAATTTATCATAATACGATATTTGAATAATTAAGATATAAATATTAGCTTTTAAGATAAATCACGTGAGCTGCCTTTATACTGCATAGCCTTGACCGCGTAACTTCATGTGTAGCCCCCGGCGTTTTCTTTCTCAGCTGATGAGATGACATTACTTCTAGCTAGACTTGGGCTTTAATAGGCTACATTTAGGTGACGTATGGTTCATGAGTTTTAAAATCATGATTCATGATTTTAATTTTTAAAATTTAAATTTTTTGTGAGAAAAAAAAATTGTAATAAAATTAAAAGCTATAATCCTAAACTAAATAAAACTCTTAAAACAAACGTCACCTTAATATGTTGGGCCAAGCTTTTAGTTCAGCGTTTTTACTTTAGCAAAAGTAATACTTTTAGGAGACGTTTAGTTTATGGATTAAAATCATGAGATTAGAACTATTTTTGATTTACGTGCATTTTTTGTGAGAGAAAACACTATAGCAAATCACGAACCATGATTCGAATCAGGATATGAATCTCCCAACCAAACAACTCCTTAAATTGCTTCCATATATATTGAGCGCTTGGAGATGTATACCTAGAAATGAAGTTGTTAATGTGCCACCAAAAGTTGTATTGATGTTGGTGAAGATGTATGAGCTCATACTCGCTTCATCAGAAGCTGTCGTAAATTTAATTTTATAACACTAATTGACATGTCTGCCAATGTCCTAAACACTTAAAACTCATATATGCAATGCCAATTAGTATTTAGAACCACATGAAATTTAAAAGTGCTTAGTAAAATAAAAACAATATTTGAATTTTAAAACCATAACTTATTAAAATAAAATTTATTTATGAAATAATCTTGTAACTAAAAATATGATACAAGTTTTAAAAGTTTTTTTCTTAGAAGTTTCCAAAACCACACTTTACGGAGTTGATTATATGTTTTTCTAAAAAAAAAATAAAAAATTCAAATTCACCAACACAACATTTGGGCTCAGTAGCCCGAAAACAACTTTCAAATTTCAAAAGACAATGCCAAACAAGCTTAATAATGTAATTGCAGTTACAACGTCATCAATATACGTTCCTGCCCATTAATTCAAGGTTCTCACTTCTTTATTAAAGAAGACAATATGTTAGTTGGCAAAAGTAATTAATTAATGACGCCTTAAATACCTCATTCAAATAATTTATTCTATTTTTATACGTACACACATACCCGAAGCTGTTAGTTAAGAACATGTTTAATTCGCTGATTTAAATTTTTAATTCGAGTTAAAATGTGATTTTATGTAAGAATTTTTTATTATAGTAAAAAAAATTAAATGTAACAATTTCTGAGAACTTATTACTGTAACAAAACTCAAATTTTAAACTCAAATTGGTGAAATAAACGAGCTTAAAAATTGAGGAATATATATCTTTTGATTTCAAGTTTTTCAAACATCTGATTTAGAAAGAAAGAAAAAAAAAAGAGTCTACAATCTTATTTGCGGTGGAGTCAATAGTGGAATTATTAGAAAACCAAGTTATGATTTTAATTTGAGTATTTATTTTTAAAATCAGCCAACTTTATCTTGTATAGATAATCAACATTTGTCCAGATTTTAGACTTATCCACTTAAAGCCCAGCAGTACACTGATGGATACAATTCCTCCCATGGAAAATATTGAACTAATAATTTATGAGAGCCAAATTTAATCATGATCAAGTACAAGGAAGGATGTTAGTTTAGGGGAAAACAATAATAAATAAATAACAGTCATGAAACTTCCGCGAAAGAAATAAAAAGATCTGGTTAAAGAGTAGTTTTCTTTTTTGCTTTTACAAAATTAAAGCGAAGTTGGGCAATGTTTGGTTCTGGACCATCACATCCATGTGAAGAAGCGAGTCTTGATCTTTACATATATAAATATATGCCTACTAATTAAACCATTTTTTTAAACTTATGATCAAACATTTACTCAGAGCTTAGCACATATACCATAATTGGACCCTCAAGAATTCGTTGGATTAGAACCAACACAAGACTCTAGGACTGAAACCAGAAAGAACACAATCAACACAACAGAATTTTACCAAGATTCGGATAAATTGTCCTGCGTCCCCGTTGAACTCTCTCACAAGAAGCTCTTTCACTATCAGATCAAAGAATACACCCTCACAACTCACAAACCTTAGAGAGAATCCCAATACACAGGAAACAACCCAAGAAAGAAAACCCACACCGGACATTTGCAAGAGAAAATACCTAGCGAAAAGAAATCCTAATTTCCTCTGTTTTTCCCATAAACCAAACACCCCAAATTTTTCTCTTTCACTCACTACAAGATGTTTCCAGTCTCTCTCTCTCTCTCTCTCTCTTCAAGTGAATTGAATACTCAGAAGAAACCCAATAGACTATTTATCCTAATAGGCAAAATAGACAGCACCGAATAAATAAGAACTCCACGCGTACTATTCTGATTGGCTATGTACACCGCATATGGCTCTTCTTTAAGAAACGACATGTCACTTTGATCTGTAGTGAAGCTAATAAATTGATTGTGGTCGTTTACTTGGAATTACTCCTTCAAAACTGATGAAAATCACTTAAAACCAGGGTTCAAGCTCAACTGGACCCCAACTCATAACTCTCGCCAGCCATTCATCATAAATCTCCTCGCCAAGATTTAGATCACGGCCGTCGATCATTCCCATCCCAAATCTCTTCTGATCATCATCATTGAAAAAGTAGTACCCACTCTCCACCTGACCCCACCAATACCCACTCCTGGCCCCCACATTGCCCCCGGCGAACGCAATTCCCGCCATAACGATCGACGCCGAGGCGGAGACAGACGCCCCGGAGGTCTCGCTCTTGACGTCGCCGGTGGAAATGATGTCACGTCAGTCAGTGCCGCCGAGTGAAGCTCCCGGTAGAGCTCTTGCTCATACTCCTCGACTTCTTCTTCGTTGATGGGAATCTCCGGCGATAGCTCCAGTACTGCGTCATCTTGCTCCGTTAGCAGCCCATTAAACTCGCCGTGCATTTCTGGATCTGCCGGAGACTTTGGGCCTGCTCCCATTACTTGAAATGGGCCGAAGATCAGAGAGAAAGTTGAAGAGTGAAACCTCCGAGTTTAGAGACCGAAACGGAGACTCCAATTTAAGTAAATGCGGTATGAAGAAAACAATTCTGTTGAGAATAAAGTAAATGCCACGTCATCACGGGCTTTCTATCACGTCACGTAGGACGATTGGTAGGTAGGTGATGACGTGTTGAATTAATGTTGTCGTAAGTAACTGAGGAATCGGCTGATGGGCAGTACAAGCCACAAGTACTGTCAAGTTGTCAGTTAGAGAGGAAAAGAGAAAGAGTTCGAGTTCTGTTTGAGTCGATGCCGATCATTTCACCGATTTAAGTTTAAAATTTAAGTTTTATTATATTAAAAATTCTCAAAAACAGTTATATTTAATTTTTTTATTACAATAAATTTTTTTTACATAAAATCACATCTTAACTTAAATTAAAATTTAAATCAGCGAATTAAATGAATCCTATAATGTTGATTTGCGTCCTTCAATTGTATCGTATTTTCTATTTTTTTATGTAATCCAGCAGTTCATAATAGAGTAATCTATTCCTTAAACGTGCGGTCAAGGGTGAATAGTCTGGGATTAAACGCACAATGTTACCTTAGGAAATGCAATTTTTTTTCGCTTTGACAAAAGTACCCCGGTTTTACTTTCAGTTCTGCCTCTCACATTCCAAAGTCCAGAACAATACAACTTTCGTTTTCCTTTTTGTTTCTCAAATCTTTTTTTTTTTCCTTTTTCCTTAAGGAAGAAGAAAACAATAATAGAGAATCTTTACTCCACCAGTTTACTATACTGGTGGGGACAATTAATTTTAATCGATGGATTGGTTTTTATAGTTGTAAAGCTTATATAAATTTGTATTAAAAATTTACAACGTACCATATAAAACTACTTATATTGTAAATTTAACAGTTAAAAAATTAATATAGCAATAAAAATATAATTCTCAGTTTTACTCCACCATAAAGACTCCTAAAAATAATACGTATGCAAAATACAAACGTTCCCACATTCTTAGAACAGAAGTTTAAATTAAAAAGAAAAGGCTGCATTTCACCCAAAAAAAGTAAATACATACATATATAAAAGTGCATGTAGAAACAACAGTTGTGTTTGGAGTTGTTTTTATATTTATTTTTTACGTTTTTTGAGAAAAAAATAAAACAGAAGGAAAATGACGTTAGACACAATTAAAGATAAAAAACAGAATTGAAAATAATTTTTTAATTTAGTGTAAAATGTGAGAAAAATAAAAAATGACTTTTTTCATTTTTTATTTCCGTTTTCTTCTCTCAAGTAGAGAGAGATATTAATAAATTTTTTTATACTGAAAATAATCTCTTGATAAAACTATCAAACATATTTTCAAAAATAATTTATATCTAAAATTGAAAACATTCTATTTTTATTTTTATACAAAAAAATAAAATTATTTTTGAATGAATTTTAAATACACCCGACGTATCGTAGTAATTAAGCGCATTGTTAACGACGTCTATTTTGTAATAGAAAAGAACTTTTATTAACAAGGTGAAGGTGTAAATTTCAGCAAAAAAATAAAAATAAAAATAATAAATAATATGAACAACGGCTATAGCACTAGACATGACCTGCATATTATTTCGCTTATAACATGTCGTCGCCATCAAATTATGCAGAGGGGAAACAACTTGTAGTTTTTTTGGTCTCGTTCACTTTACAGATTTAAATTTTTAATTCGAGTTAAGATATGATATTTTTTAAAAACTTTTTACTATAAAAATTTAAAATTAAAAACTCAAATCGATAAAATAAATGAGCCTTTATGACCTTCTCTATCCATGTGAAACGAAAGTCCTTTTTCCAATTCGAGCTACTACTATCATCTTCTGCCCCACCTCCACATTCCTCGTGGCTCGTATACAAATAAAACACGTCAGCAACAAACGAACTGGAAAGTTTAACCATAACATGGGTAATTTAATTGGGCATCTATTCTTTGAGATGGTTTTCTTTTAGATACCTTTGTTTTTATTTTTTATTTTTTAATGAAAGGAGTCTTATTTTAAAAAGAAATGTTAAGGTAATCAGTCTCTTTTTTACTCACTATACTCTCTATTTATTATGTGTTTAATCGAATCCAAGATTCTGTTTAGTTGGTAAATTCATATCATGATTTGAATTATAATTCGTGATTCGTTATAATATTTTCTCTCATAAAAAATACACGTAAATTAAAAATGATTCTAAGTCATAATTCTAAATCCATAAAATCCAAAATTTAAATTCAATGGGGCCCAAAATATCATTAATTAAAAAAGTATGATTTTGTTTTGTATTTTATCAGTAATAAATATCATTAAGTAACCAGCACGTTTTAATAGTTTTAATGTTTATAAATAGAAATATGAACATCAAACAAATCTTGTAAAATTAAAAAGGTTCATAATTTCTATAATCACTTGCATAAGTTTTTTATGTTAATCATACGTTAATAATGAGTTAATTGCCGGGTATTTTCAAGCTGATGAATTTTGGGCAGTAATCAAACTTTTGACATAAAAGTGTTGAAGAAAAATTTAAAGAAAAGAAAGTGACGAGAAAAAAAAGAGGCTCCTTCTCTGGTGCTACGGAAACTACATAGAAATTTAATCATACTACGGAAACTTTTAAGTATTGAAGAAATTTAATCCAAACTTTTTTTTTTTTGCTAGTTCTTCTGCAAAACTTAGGTATTGTTTGGTGTAAGAATTCTGAATCTAAGGGGATGTTTGGTTGGAGGATTCAAACCATGATTTAAATCATGGTTCATGGTTCGCTATAATATTTTATCTCATAAAAAATACACGTAAATCGAAAATGATTCTAATTACATGATTCTAATCCATGAACTAAACGTTAGGTATAATTCTAATTCAGAATTAGTGTTTGTTTATAAAAAATAAAAAATAATTTTGATTTGACTTACTCATAATTAATATTTGATTAAAATGATTCTGATTTAAAATTTAAACCTGATGTGATATTTTAAACTATAAATCACTCTTAATTCTAAAATCACTTCCCTTAATTTTAGGATTCTAACCCTTAATTCTAATTCTAATTTTAAAATTATAATTTAAACTTAAAATTATAAATCATAATTCTAAATTTAGAATTAAAATTAAAAATATCTTAATTTAAACTCTCATATTAAACAGTTTCTTAATTAAAACGCTAAAAAGGAAACACCATAGAACAAAAAACGAAAACAGCCTAAAAAAACACACAAAGGAAGTCCTACAGGGAAATAGAAGAAAAAACCAGAATCCTGAGTAGATCCAAACAAGTTTATCGAAAAACCTTTTGTTGAAGAGAAATTCGTAGCACAATCATCCCAAAAAAAAAACACCGCAACACAATCACCCAAAAAAGAACGCTTATATAGGAAATCCCTCTTTGCTTTTTTTTTTTCTAGGCTCAATTCAAAAGATCCCTCGTTGCTTAGTTGATGCTCGTTCGGTTCGCTAATTTGAGTTTTTAATTCGAGTTGAGATGTGATGTTGTGTGAGAGCTTTTTACTGTAGCAAAAAAGTTAGATGTGACTGTTTATGAGAGCTTTTTACTATAGTAAAACTCAAATTTTAAACTCAAATCAGCGAAATAAATAGGATAATGTTCAACTCCAATATAAGATTTCGGAAATTTCCGTTCGCTTCTGTTTTTGCTGCAGAGCTCGAGTTTGAAATAATGGGCCTGTTTGTTTCCGGTCTCATTTTCATTTTTCACCATTTTCAAGAAAAAAAAATTGAAAATGAGTACAGAAAACGCGTTTGGCGTAAAATTTTCTAAAATTAAAACTGAAAACACCCGTTTTCATTTTCTCTTTTTTTCTCATCTTTCTGAAAACGAATTTATTTTTTCCGTTTTCATTTCCAAACTTCTGCAGTTTTCATATATAATCATGTTTATAATATATTAAATATTTAATATATTAAATAATAATATTTATTTAATATATTTAATATTATTATTTATTTAATATATTATTACATGTTTTTAAAAATTAAATCACTAAACACAATTTTAATTTTTTTTAAATTAAAAACAATCTCGAAATAAAATTATCAAACATATTTTTAAAAATAATTTTAAAATAAAAATAAAAATATTTTCATTTTTATTTTTATATAAAAAATAAAATCGTTTTAGAACCAATTTCAAACGCACCCAGTGAGGATCAGGGATGGTAATGAAAATTTTTTTTTTTTTGTTAAAAGATATGATGAAGGAAGAGAGATAAAGCGGGGGAGTGACAGATATAGCTTTCCACGTAGCACATCAATCTCGTGTCATATCTCACGTCAAAACACGTGGATCGTGAGGTTAGCCCGTTCGGACCACATATTTTTTTCAAGAAGTTTGTTTTATAAGATTAGAAGTATATTCTATTATTTTAATTTTTAAAATTTACATTTTTTATTGAAAAATATTGTAATAGAATTACAAATTATAATTTAAAATTACATAAAATTCTTAAAATAAAAGTTATTTAAGTATTGTTTATTTTATCGATTTGAGTTTAAAATTTAAATTTTATTATAATAAAATTTTTTTATAAATAATCACATTTAATTTTTTTATTACAGTAAAAATTTCTCACATTAAATTATATTTTAACTCAAATTAAAAATTTAAATCTGAACTTTAAATTTTTGCTTGGCAGCTTCCGTACTGTGCCCAAACCCACATCACCTACACACCGTCTCATTTAAATCACTCGGCCCATTAAACATCCGGTACACCAAATTTAGCCGGTGCACCAGAGAAAACTCCAAGAGAAAAAAAAATAGGAGATAGAAGAAAAAAAAAAGAATGAAAACTGAAAATTGAATAAAAATGGTAGAAAACAAAAGAATATAAATAAAGTTTTGGGCGAGAAAATAATGAAAAGAAAGTCAACAAAAAATTAAACATAATTAATAGAGAACTAAGGCAGAGAATAGAAAACTATCCCAGTAAAAATAATAATAAAATGTGAAACAAAATAAAGTTTATAGTTACACACACGCTTCTCTCTCTATATAAACAAGTAGTCCAATTTATTATGAAAATGTAGTTGAAGCCCAACAAAAGAAGCCCGCAACTTGGTAGACTAGTGGGGGCACAGAAGACACTTCTTAAACAAACTAGTATAATTTTGCAAAAATTTCACCTTAAATCATCAAACATGAGTAACAATGTTATAATATAAACTATTCTAATAATTATTTATCATTTTTCAACTAAAAATAAGCAGTTGCTCTAATTTAATTTATAATTGTAAAATTTGATAAAAACGATAACTAAACTAAGATGGATATTTTGCCTTAGAAATAGAGAGAGCAAAAAAAAAGTGTGCCATTACTTATCAATTTGTATATGCATATTTAGGGGTAATTTCAAATTAAAATATTATAAAGTTGGTCCTACTTCACATTGATACTAATTAGGGGTGAATAAAAAACCCGACAACCCCACGAACCTAATTAACTAACCCAACCTAACCCATTTTAATCCGAACCCGACCAACTCAATTAAGAGTTCAACCCAACCCACCCAACTCGACTATTAATTGGGTGAGTTTGGGTTGAGATTTTCTTAACTAAAATTAATCCGAACCCACCCAATCTACTAATCTATATAAATAAATTTTTTCCTACCTCATAATATATAGTTTTGTCTCATATTTTACATTATTTATTAGACAACCTATTATATTTTACGTTGTATGAGTTTTAATTATTGTTTGTTTGTTAGTTTATAACATATATATTTGACCTTGTTTTACATATATTTTTATTTTTATATTAGTTTATAACTTATGTAATAATTTTAGAGATTTATAAGGCTAATATTATGATAAAAGTTAGCTTTCTTTTTTTATACATTTATTATTTTAGGTTGAATGATTAGTTTTATTTATTTATTTTATTATGTTTAACCTGATCAATCCACCTAAATTTTAATTGGGTGGGTTTATTTTAAACTTTGGATTGATTAGGTGGTTAAATTTAAAATGAACTCACTTAAACTTAATTGGGTGGGTTGAAAAATCTCAAAAACCCACCCAACCCACCCGATATTCACCCCTAAAAAAATGAACGATAGGAAAAATAGTTTTGATCTGATTTTGTTTTTCAAATTATTGTTTTTATTGACTGTAGTCATAATTAGGTGTACATTTTCATAGTTACCGCAATAACTAAAGAAAGCAAACAATAAGCTAGGTGATGCATATACACACATACATATAAAGGAGAAAAAAAAAGAGACAATTTTCATAATTAGTTGTACATTTTCATAGCTACCACAATAACTAACGCAAACAAACAGTAATTAAGGTAATGCATATACACATACATACACATAAAGAAGCAACAAAAAAGAACAAAATATAGTTGAACTACAAAAGATATTAAGAGGAAGCAAAGAAAGTGAATAAGAGAGGAAACAAAGTCATACCAATAGATGAGTGAGGAAAATAATGAGCCATGTGGATGAAATTATTACCAATGGATTTAAACTAAGTTGAAAAACAAGTTAATGTGAGCCATTAGATTGGTTCAATCAAAAGTTGAAGTACAAAACTTATATCCTCTTCTTATATAAGTTATAGATATAGATAATCCTCAAACCAGCATTTTATATAATTAATTTTGATTGCCCCCGTGACCCCCCTTCCTAAAATGCATCAGTGCCTGCATGTGCTTGGACTTTTCAAGAAAATATACATATGCAGACCATTCTTTTACATTTTATTACTACTATTTTTATAATTACAAAATTAAAATTATCTAATTACTCCTGTAATTTATCACTATCCCCGTTCCTCTCTAGAAATTTGTTAAACCCTTTCTTTTTCCTGATAATAAAGGTGCCAAATATCATTGTATTTGTCGAAAAATCTCTCTCTCTCACACTTTCTTTTTTATTTACCAAATTTAAGATACAAAACTATTTTCATATCAAAATCGCCAATTGAGTTTTTTGTCGCAATATTATTTAGATTTAACTATAAAAGTTTTATTAGTACGAAAATTCCTGCAATCTTTTGCTTCATGATAATATGCTATTTGTTTATTCCATAATGATATCTTCTAATGAGAATAACGGAATAAGGACCATTCAATTACAATAGAATAATATAATATAGGAATAAAATAATTTATAAAATATATATATATATTAACATAACTCTTTTTGTCACTCTCTAAATTTATAATTTGACATGTGAATTTTATTATCTTATTTTCTGTTTAAATAATAATATATTATGTTATTATAATTTATATGTCAAATAATAAATATAGAGTGAAGAAATAGTGATACTAACATTTATCTTTTACAAAATATTAAATAAATAAAGTTTTCAAGGATTACTCATTGACGTCTTTAAGAGCATATATATATATATATATATATATCTACGGAATTGAATAAATTCTCTTTTTTATGATTAGGTAGGACCGGCAATATGGGTCACGATACGACTAAAAAATGACACGAATTTTGCAAGTTAGGGTTGAGAAAAAAGAAGTTCAGGCTAAAATTGGGTCGACCTAAAATTGACACGAAAAACACGGGTCAATTTTAGGTTGGACCCGCTTAACCCGAACACGACACAAAACTCGTAAAAAATTAAAAAATACATATTTTTCATTTCATATTTTAAATTTTATTATGAACTTGTGATATCATGATAGTTATACTCAAAATCTTATACTATTATTTACTTAATTTTAACGGATGTTATTGTAATTTAGTGTGTTATGAATTTTAAGTTATTTTTCATATGTAAAAAAATAAATAAAAGTATACAATTTTCGTGTCAATTTCGGGTTCACGGGTCAATTTTGTGTCACGGGTCATTTTCAGGTTGTGTCGTGTCGTGTCAATTTGTAAAGTGGTCATGTCGTGTTCGTGTTGCGGTTTTTAAAAAATTTCATGTCACGGGTCGTGTTTAAGTTGACTGCAAATTTAAAAAGAAACGATCAAAACACGACACGTGACACGAATTGTCACCCTTAAATTAAGAGTGTTTCCATGGCAAAGTTGTAATAAAATACAAAAGAAAAGGGTTTATAATCAGGTTTTAATTTTTTGAGAAGTGGAAGACAGGCAACAAATGTAGAAGTTAGAGAGTAAGAAAGAGAGTGACTACACGTCAGATTTTTTTTTTTTTTTGTTTTTCACTTTTTTTCAAAAAAAAAGATAAAACGATTTGAAAACAGTGTTTGACACAATTAAAGATAAAAAATAAAAATAAAAATAATTTTTTAATTTAATGTGAAATGTGAGAAATGAAAAACGACTTTTAGTTATTTTTTATTTTTTATTTTCGTTTTCTCTTCTCTCAAACAGAGAGACATTAATGAATTTTTTATACTGAAAATAATCTCTTGATAAAATTACCAAACGCGTTTTTAAAAATAATTTATGTCTGAGATTAAAAACGTTTTTATTTCTATTTTTATACAAAAAAAATAAAATTATTTTAAAATGAGTTTCAAACGCACCACAATTTTAAAACGTGTAGAAACTAAACAAATCCGCCCACAGTGTACCAAAGACACGAAACATTAAACGCAATGAAAACATGCGTGTTATAAATCACAATATAAGGAATAAAATGAACGATGGTATTGTAAATTTTTGCTTAATTAGCAGTACAGATACATATACATATCAAATTTAGGCAGGTCAAAAAGAGAACCGCCCCAATGTAGAACATGCTTTGTGAGTCGTGACACACAAAACGGTCCTACATGCAAGTACTGTCAGTGATAATCTTCAAGTATATCTGTATTACTTGTATTATATACGTTCTCTGGAACTAAATAATATATCGGAAAATTACTTAAGAGAGGGTGATGGCGTGGGAATTACGATCACTAAAAATACATTTCCCGAATGATGATGATGACCTAATGGAATGAAAAGGGAGAAAATTAACAATTCCTTTGCAGGTAATTTTCCTGAATTATTGGCATTTGTAGGGTAAGTAATGTTGCAGGCCAAAAAAGTTCTTATCTGTCATCAGGAGGTAGGGTAGGACTTTTGGAGCACATATCGATTGCATGAAGTTCTTTCAGGCGAGTGGCTGGGTTGCATAAACCTGAAAATTTTGCCATACTTTCTGACGTTAGAAATCGCTCAATAGATAAGTTACCAATCAGATCACATGAAAGTCATGACATGGTCATGACATGGTCTAGCTATATGGAGAATGCATCAGCGGCAAGATTATGCGAAACAACCCAATTAAAACGGAATATTTGCCATGGAACTATTTTCCGAAAAAGGTCACTAAGCTACATGATGCTTTGTTTACATACAAAATTAACTTTTGCGCCTAAAGCATGAAATATCCTGATAAATCTCACAAGATCGGAACATATTTAGCTTAACAACCGACAATGAATCAGCTTGCTTGCTTCAAAATGTACAGATACTCTTATATGGTAAGACTGCCTTCTTTTTGCAACTTAACAACGAACATGCTTTTAACCGTCCAGAACAAAACCAAGAATCTTTTACTTCTTGCTTTGTTTTATTTACTCGTTGTCAAAGAACCAGAGCTTCTATCAGACTTTCTTGAAAGATGATTTTACCTGAACATTTTGGGATATCCCAAACTGCAATTGATGTTGGTGTGCATCGAGGGTCGCATAGTGCCCGATTGTCTTCATGCTGAACATTCATGGCAAGCATCCAAGATCCAATCGTGACGTCCTCATTACTAAACATTCTCAAACTGAAAGCTAGAAAATAAATCCACTAAGAAAAGGGCAACCCAGCAGCAAAAACTAGAACACCAGAAAGCTCGAAATTTCATGGGATCATCACACAGATTTGTGCAAATGAGATCACCTGTTATTTCTAGCAGTTGCCAATGATGCCACCACCTCAGCAGACAGAACATATATAGGACCATAAGCATGCTGAAAGTACTCATTTCCAAGTAGATGTCCTGATATCTCGTACCTGAAATTTTGTACTATTTAACCATCGGCCAAAAAAACAAGCGCGCATACATATATTCCTAAAAGTAATGAACGCACCCAAGATTAAAAGGTTTCAAAGAACCCAAAATACCATTTCAATTTAGGGTCAGTTATCACTGGTCCTTTCTTCATGCATCCGATATAAGTTTGTGAATGCTTTCTCTCCTTAGCTAGAAGAGTAGCCAGTCTATCTGAAAACTCAAAGAAAACATAATTATTTCTAGATGTAGAACGTTCTAGTCAAAACATTATAACATCCCACGCTCTTCAACATACCTGGACGCAAATAGATGTCATCATCAGCTTTGACATAATAGTCTGCTTCAAAGAGTGCAAAAGCAGCTTTGAAAAATGCCAACCTACAAAGCAGAACAAAAAAGGAACCCTTGATACACCTTACAGAACATATTTATCGCCTTCAAAAACATCTAATTTAAACAAGAAACTCTCACGTTTTGTATGGAAGATTTGCATATTCTTCCTCAGCGTCAATCAGCATAAAGTCTTTGTACTTATCTACCTCTTTCCTAAGCTGTCCTATCTTCTTTGCATCTTTTGTCCGTCCAATAACAAACCTGAAAGCTAAACCAGTAGCTTGTTCCAGTCTACAAAGACGACGATGAAATGAATATATTAAGCATTTCGAGAACTCAATGAATTATTCTAAATTACAAATTCATACGCAGATCCTCTGGCGGAAAATATATAGTATACGAAAGTAGCAAATTGGGAAAAAGAAACACGAAAACCAAAGTTTTAACCTTGCAGATCATAATCATTAAGTAATTGCTCGATTCAGTTACAGAGAATGATTTTCAACTATAAATTATCGAAATTTGAAGGATAAGAAGTCTGATTGTATTGTACCTCAAAAGCCCGTCGGGATCGGAGGAGAACCAAGTGGCGCGCAAAGCGGCTCTGCGATCGGCGCTGCCGAAGCCGGTCTGGATTCCGACGAAGCCAAGAAGCTTAGGCCGATCGACCAGGCCTCCATTATCGCCGAGCTGTCGAGAGTTGGAAGCCGAGTAGAACGAGCGGAAAGTGTCTTCGGCGTTTCCGCATCGGAAAATGGGGAGAGGAATCGGGCGACGGAGGACCGAGACGGCGAAGATCGTTCCGGCGAGGCCAAACACGAGGCAGATGACCGGGAAGACGGTGATTGGAAAGGAAACGGCGGGTTTTAGGGGCTTCAAGGGTTTGGAGGAATAGGAATGTGAAGAAGAAGAAGAGGAGGAGGAGACTGGAAGTGAGTGGGAAAGGCGGTGGGAGAAGAGTGGCATTTTGGTGAATAATGAGGCTCTAATTAATATATATATAGTCGTAGTATTTGGCGGGCTTAAACATTACAGTCCGTCTTTCCTGCTCGTTATATAAGGCAATTTACTAGATCTGAGCCTTCTTTTTTGGCGCTAAACGACATCGATGATATAACACACCTTACAAAGATCTAGAGGCGTAGACTTTTTTTTTTCCTTGGTCTAAAGTGCCACTCTACTTGTAACTGAACAAGTAGAGTGAAAACTGAGAATTCCTTTCAGTTGAAGTATATTTGTCCCCACTTGCAACGTGAAAACTGTAACAAGATTTTAACATTAACATGATAAAACCAGAACACCTCTAATCAAAAGACTTAACATCAAAAAGATCCTTAAGCTTTTCTGTTTCTCTTGAAGAATTGAATTGTATTCTGTATTTTAACTATATGGTGCGATAGCAATAAATTCAGTGGGTAGAGTTTGGCAAATGGGACCATTTCGGCAATCTCCCTGCTAGCTCGTTAGGAGCCTGGAAGCCTCAAACAGGACCGTTTTCCGTACACACAATCAATTAAAATTTAATTACAAACAGCAACAAGGTAAATCTGCTAGTCATGATCCAAGGCCGAGTGCTTCTGTTTGTTTCTGTCTAAAAAAACTTCTAGATTCCTTTCTTCTTTTGCTTGTCTACAACCTTGTATTCCTTTCTTCTTGCTATCAGTTCCCTCTTAAGAGGAAGAGAGCAACAAAATACAAAGAATCGTTGCATATATAATTACTACACCATGAAACATCAAAAGAGGGGGAAAAAGAAAGGGAAAAGAAGACAATAACAACAATTAAGAACAAAATCAAGCCCAAATAGCTAATGAAGACATCAATCCAGCGCCTAGGAAAAGCATTAAATAGGATGCCACTTGCAGCCTAAAATTGCAGCTCATCCTCTTGCTCAAAAAATCAGCTGCAATCAGGTCCACCAAAGCCATGTAGACTAGAATCCCAGCTGACAAAGAATCCAAAATGCCTTCAGTAACCAATGCTCCAGTGCTATACGGGTTGTAGAAAGAAGCAATGGCAGTCCCAATGCCAATCCCCGCGGGAGTAGTTATCGCGAAAAAGCATGCCATTATTGTGGCCGAAAGGTTCTTGAATTGGGCTTGGGCGATGCAGCCTCCGAGGGCAAATCCTTCGAAGAACTGATGGAAGGATAATGCAGCAATTAAGGGTCTTATTGTACATGGACTCTGCGAGACTCCGAGAGATAGCCCGATTATAACTGAATGTGATACAATCCCAAGTTCCAAAACCTACATAGTACATACAAGAAAACAATTGCAAATGCGCAGAAAAAGCACATGGATATTGGAAGGCATAAACTGAATATAGAAATGGGTCGGTTCCAAAAAAGAGCAAATCTTCAAAGATGAAGTTTTAAATACAAGCATTTCCGGTCATATGAAAATAGCATCAACAGTATTTGACAAAGTTTTCCTTCAAAGACTAGACGTTTGGAAGGGGGATTCGGCCCCTGATTCGAATCATGATTCGTGACTCGCTACAATATTTTCTCTCACAAAAAATACACGTAAATAAAAAATGGTTCTAATCTCATGATTCTAATATATGAACCAAACGTCTCCGACCTAGACCCCAGATCTAATTCAACAACCATTGTCATCCAACCAAGCTGGCCAATAATAACAATCGTCAAAAAACTCAATCCTTTTTTTTTCTTTTTCACAAAACCCATAAAAAAACATATTATTGATAGGCGATAGTTTGCATTAGTCAACTCTGCTTGATCAAGAATATTCGATTTCCAATGTCAAATTTCAATTTTAATAACTCAAAAGTCAGAAATGCAGTATGGCAAGCAAAACGCCATTTTCCATGCAAGTAATTGCATTAGTCAAACAAAACAAATGGTACTTCATGACCAAGCGACCTAAAGCGGGGCTTAAGCCCACCTCACTCACAACTCTTTAGCATTAAGAAAATAAAAAACGAGGGTCCACCCAAGGCACATCTATTATTCTTGACCATCCACAACTCGGGCCTACTTTCATGCCAAAAGGATAGAACTTTTCGCAGGGCCCACTTACTAATACACTTGTCATGTTCTCAATTCTCATATATGTTTCCTTGTCAAAGTCATAACTTCTTTCTGCCCACTAAAGAAACAGTACAACAAAAGAACTCCACAAATCAGCAGATAAAAAAAGTAAAATTGCACCAAATGCCCCACAATTAACGACAACAACAATCAAAACAAGACAAAGATACAAAGAAAAAAGAGTTGTGTATTTACCTGAGAAACGACGACGTGCCTAACACCACCTTCCTCGTTCCCATCCCCCAACCCATGCGAGTGCCCGTGGTCATGCCCGTGCCCGTGTGAATGCTCCCTCACGTGCCCATCACATGCACCGTGCTCTTGAGCATGACTGTGTCTATGGTGAGCAGCGTGCGCATGCATTCCCACAATGTGCATACCGCCACCCTCTTCTTCTCCGAACACCTTCCCATTCCAATCATTGGCCTGAAGCGCAACAATTCCGGTTTCGCCACCCGAATCATCCGATCCGACCCGAGCTTGCTCCTCGCTGCTGGGCCGGGCCAGCCCTTGCTTCTTCTCGTAATACTGAGTGCCCATAAAGTCAACGAGTAAGGTCAACAGCGAGGCCATCATCGCGAAGAACCCACAGAAAGGAAACTTAGCCCACGGGTACTCGGGCAGGCAAGGATTGGATAGCGCGTCCGACCCACCTGAGAGCATGTGGACGAACCCGGTGGCGAGGATGACGCCGGCGGCGAAGGCCTTGGCGGCGACGAAGAGGCAGCCATCGGTGCGGAGAAACCGGCGGTGCTTTCCAATGAGGGGAATGGCGACTCCGGCCACTCCGGAGAGGAGGATCGAGGCGATGGCGACGAATTTGAGGACGCGCGCCGCCGATTCATCCCGGCATACCTCTAGCTCCGCGCTCTGGCAACTTGTATTCGCCATGGAATGGGAGATTGTCTGCAAAAACGAAGCTTTTCGCGCAATAAACAGAGCAAATAGCAAAAGCTCAGAATCATCTTCCAAAAAAATAAAAAGAACAACTCCTTTGTGCAAAATCATCAAAGACACAAACAGAAACCTAGATTAAGCCTCATTCATCAATCGTTAAAGCCACAATAAGAAAGAACAGATAGTTTCGACTCAATTAGGACGTTACAATAATAAAATTCAAAATCTGAATTAGTAGGAGCGGCAAACATTCATCTTGAAGAAATTTTCCGGGAAAATCAAATAGCGAATCCAAGAAAATTTTAAATCTTCACCTGCAGAGGCCCGAGCTTTTCCAAAGACTCCTCGGAGGCAGAGAAACTGCCAGATATCCTGAGTATAGAAAAAGAAATGAAACCAAAAATAAAAATAAAATAAAAAATAAGCAAAGGCACCACCGTGAATGGGGGAGAAGAGAAATAGTTGTAGAGAAAGATGATAGAAAGAAAAGGTATTTTTCTCGAGAAGCGAACCTCAGCAAAGAGCATATTAATGTAGGATAAAGGGGTTTAGCAGAGGAACACGAATCTCGCGATCGGTGGTATATATGCAAAAACATGAAAGGAGAGAGAGAGAGAGATCGATATGAGATCAGAGAGAGCACAGTAGAAGAAATGTTCCGCAGCAGGGGGAGAGATAGAGAGAGAGAAAGAGGGGGATTAAGAGAGAGTGTCGACATATTTTGACGAAAGGGAGGGTAACTGATAGAGGTGGACGTTATACTGGCGACTTTTTGCAAACAAATGAACGCAATAGTGTCGACACCACGCTTCATTCCCTTCTTTTCCTATTCTTGGATCGTATGTTTCTTTTTTTACTATTTTTTTTATTCACATTTTTTAATATCACGTGTATATTTAGATCTCGTTCATTTCATCAATTTAAATTTAAAATTTGAGTTTTATTACAGTAAAAAATTCTCAAAAACAGTTACGTCTAACTATTTTATTACAGTAAAAAATTTTCACATAAAATTACATATCAACTCGAATTAAAAACTCGAATCAACAACTAAATAAGCTCTTAAAATGTTATTAGACCGCCACATTGTCGGCCATTTTTTTTTATTCTCTGAATTTTTAAATGAATACGTAGTTTAGAATCTAATTGATAATTTTTTTTTTATATTAATTGATAAAAACTAACTTTCTATTATCAATAATGCGTAAAATAGGTTTTTAAATCTACAATTTTTGACGGCGAATTTTGATTGTTTTGTGTGTCATATTTGTAAACTTTTAAGGCTGCTTTTCTTTTTCCTATCTTTTTTATTTTGTCTTTTCGCTGTGTTTTTTAGATTGTAATAATAAAGATTTTTTTTATTGATTACTTATTATATAAGAAATTATTGTCTTTTCTATTTTTATCTCTTATACTATAATTTAATTTAAGAAAGTTAGGACATATTCTTTTGTTTAAAAAAATTTAAAAAAAGACAACTCAAATTCTAATTTTATTTAAGTTCATATTTTTTTAAATTTTAATTTTATTTAACTTTACTCAACTTTATTTAAATTATAACTTCAACTCAAATTATAACTTAAATTTAACTCAAAAATTACACTTAAATTACACTCTAAAAAGAACAATCCATATTTTAAAAGTAACACTAATCAATCCTTTGGAAGCCACACTCGTTTGTTTATGTGGAATAGAAACTATCACAATCAAGCGCCAAAAAAAAAAAAAAACACTGGTGGCAGGTAAACATGACGGTAAAAGAATGACGTTTCTCTTATCAATGATTCCTCTTGTTTTCATTGCTCTACTTATGCCTCTCAATTGGGCCCTCTGAATATGGAGGTCTGTTATGATTTGAAGTGTCCTTAGTTGCTTATTTATCGTCTCAGTGGTCTCAATAGATTCCACCATTGATTCTTTTTTTGATGAGTAAAAAAAAATAAAAAACCAAGTGAACAAAAAAAAAAAAAAGATAAGCAAAAAGACAAAATTTTCAAGTAGGAAAAAAGAGAAAAACAATTCGTCCTTAAACCGGGAAAACATAATGGGTGCGTTTGGAATTGATTCTAAAACGTTTTTGTTTTCTGTACGAAAATGAAAATAAAAACGTTTTTAGTTTTATTTTTGAATTATTTCTGAAAATGCATTTGGTAGTTTTATTTAGAGATTGATTTCAGTTTTAAAAAAAATTGAAACTGTGTTTGGTGGTTTAATTTTTGAAAATATGTAATAATATATTAAATAATAATATATTAAATAAACATATATAATACAAAAACGGTTTCAGAAAAGAGGAAAGAAAATGAAAACAAAAAAAAGTGAAATCCGTTTTTAGAAAACAGAAAATGAAAACAAGAAAATGAAAACACCTTTTTTTCGTTTTCTGATTTCCACAAAAAGATAAAAACATTTTTGGTTTTGTTTTTTAAAAAAATTTGCACCAAACACGTTTTTAACACCCGTTTTCATTTTTTTACTTTGAAAACCGTGAAAAATGAAAATGAAAACACAAACAAACAGGCCCAATACATATTATCTTTCAAGTTAGACTATATTGCTTTAAATGTGAAAGAGGAAATGCAAATTTGGTCACAAGAGGTGTTAAAACTAGAAGCTTTACAATTTCAAATAAATTAAATCCACCGACAAAAATTAAACCCGTTCACTTCACCAATTCGAGTTTAGAATTCGAGTTTTGTTACAGTAAAAAGCTCTCACAAACAATCACATCTAACTTTTTTGCTACAGTAAAAAGCTCTAACATAAAATCACATCTCAACTCGAATTACAAACTCGAATCAGCGAAGTGAACGGGCTATAAATCTATCAGATAAATGAGGCACAAAGACTAACACAAATGTCGAGTCTTAATGGGAAAATACCAGCTCGACACATTAATAATCGAGTGCGACAAGACTCGTTTAACAAAATTACTATAATAATAGTTAAAACCAGTTGATTGAGACTAGTATACGTTTAGAAAAGAGATTCGTGTCATGATTTGAATCATTATTCGTGACTCGCTGCTACAGTATTTTCTCTCACCGTTTAATGTGTCCAAGACTGGGCTAGTGCCTTCTCATAGTGTCCAATCCACTGCTTCACGCCCCAGCAATCACGCATATGCCCTCGCTGTTCACCTGTAGCAATTCACCACTTGTCCCTCTTTTCCAGCTGCCCAACAACTTCTCAACAAGTGTTCGTCCTTGTGTCAGAATGCCTTAATGCTTGTAATCAAAAGGCCTATAAAAGCTTTCTTTAGTCGCAATATCAAAGAGAGAACTAGACCCCATCAGGTCCCTTCGCGATTTTCCACAACATGGGTTTTTTTATTTGTGGGTATGGCTTTTTGTTCTAATTTTGTTCAGTTTCTGGTATAGATCAATTTTATTATTTGAAATCGTTATTACTTGTTTAGAAATTGCTTTACTTGTGGGGCATTATCATACGTAAGAGAAATATAGTCAATAGTGAAATATATCAAAATCAAATCATCGTCACATCTCACTTCTTCTTTTGCAGACCAAGAAGAACAGCAGATCAGATTAGTTATCTAAAGAAGAATTTGAAAGATGCTTTAAGGGTTGCGTCGGTTATGGCTGATTATGCAACTATAAGAAAAATGATTGTTGATTTGTCGTCGTTAAAAATTTTTATGTCGTTAAAAATTTGTTATCGTTAAAATTTTTTTTTTTTTAACAACAACGTTATGAAAACTCATAGTTAAAAAAAGGCATAAATAAAAACATAACAATTTTGTTGTACTAAGAATTTTTGCTAAATTATTAAAAACTATCACTAAAAGTTTTGTGGCTAAGAACTTTTTTTTGTTGACGAGATTGAGCGTCATACATTCATGGGCCATATTGCCCTTTATTTGAACAAGCATGTTGCTGAAGAATTCCTTCCATTACCTAATGGTGCTGGAAAGCTCCCGAACTTGCCATTTCTGTTATTGCTTCAATAGTATACCATGTACAACCTATTAACAAGTAATGAAGAGGTTGTTCAGCCGCTTTCACCACCTTAGAGTTGTATAGTTTGAAAATGTTCGTACTACTCATGGTTACGTTGGAAAGATGCCTGAAGAAATTTGAAACCTTAAAGACTTGAGATAGTCTAAAGGGATTTCGACACTTGTATTTGTCACGCAGATTTTATGTGTGTGGTAATATATTGAGGTGGGGTACTATAATATGGTTACGGTTAGTTTATCAATCTATCTTAAAAGTTTAAGCTGTTAGGAGATTAGTGAATAATAGTTTTTATACTCTAATACTCCCCTTTCACGTATGGGTTGGACAATGGACAATCGTATGAGTAAATTAATTAGAAAGCCCAACACGTGAATATTTATGCCCGAGATATATTAAAAACTCAATACATGATGACAATTTAAATGGAGATAAAGAGTGTAATTATGGGGGTTTGAACTCAAAACCTCCCGCTCTGATACCATGTTAGTTTAACAATTCATCCCAAAAATTTAAGCTATTAAGAAGTGTGTTAACAATAATTTTTATACTTTGACCGTTACAAATATTGGTGAATGTTCAAGGGTGGTATTTTCATTTTAATTTGCCTTGGAACCAACATGACAAAACGGCCACGTTCATTTCACCGATTCGAGTTTAGAATTCGAATTAAGGCCCCGTTCATTTCGCTGATTCGAGTTTAGAATTCGAGTTTTGCTACAGTAAAAAGTTCTCACAAACAATCACATCTAACTTTTTTGCTACAGTAAAAAGCTCTCACATAAAATCACATCTCAACTCGAATTAAAAATTCGAATCAGCGAACTAAACGGGCCCTTAAGGCTCTCAGAAACAGTCACATTTAACTTTTTTACTACAATAAAAAATTATCACATTAAGTCACATCTCATTTCGAATTAAAAACTTGAATCATCGAACTAAACGTGCTGTAAAATTATACTTTACGTGAAATGGTAGAACGACGTGGACCTGAAATGTGTGGCTTTGTACTTAATTTTCTTCAATCTCTAGCTGTGGAAAACTTGTCTCGAGGAAGAGTAGATCTAGCGCCATTGTTGTCAAGATGTCTTCAAATTCGTAAGTTGAATGTAGAGGGGAAGATAGAGAAGTTAGCTGAAGACAGCCAATTATTTTCGAAATCTCATTAAATTGACGTTGACTAGAACTGAGCTTGAGGATGACCCAATGAAGACACTAGAAAAGTTACCGTGTTTAAGAATCCTTATATTCTCAACTATAATGCTTTTGGAGGGGAAAAATGGTTTGCTCCAGTAGAGGTTTTCCTCAACTTGAGTCTTGCCTTTTTGCTAATCGACATTTGCTACAAGTTAGAGGCTATTCTAGATAGTCTAAGGTGTGTTACCACTCTTCAGAAACTGGTCACTAAAAGAATGTCTAGGGAATTCAAAATGAAGATTGATGAAAAAGGAGAGGATTTCCAACATGTTTCTTACATTGACCTTTTGGATTAATCAGTAGGTATTTGTTATGAAATGTTCATCTAATACATATTTTGTTGCTTAGTTCATTCATGACTTCTTTAAATCATATGGATTCTTTGGAAGCTTCTATAGAGATTCAAACTAGTTGATTATTAAATAGCTAAAAAAAAAAAAAAAAAAAAACCTCACTATTAATTTGACATTTTGTTTTGCAAATTTGTTTATTCTGAAGCTTAAATGTGTTTATGCTAAATTCTTGTCATACCAAATAGTCTTTTATGATAATATCTACATATAGATAATTCCAAATTATTTTCAATAGTCAAATGGATCGGACTCATTATTAGCGCCACATTTAATTCCTATTGTCTATCTACATATATAAAAGCGGCAATGTGTTAGTTTCTGAAACGATTTTAAATGTGAAAATGTGTGTCTAGTGGATAATGTATAATAAAAATTTTCATAAAATTTTTACAATACTCTATAAAATATATTAATTTATAAACGAATAAATTAATCTAATTAAATTATTTACCTTGCTAACGATTAGATCGATAACTTGAGTTCTTTGACTACGAACAATCCTCGCTCCAAGCTTTTTAAGAAACTCGAATCTTTCTCGTCTAGTCCTTAATACCTACAAGACCTAGAGTGTGAGCTCTAATTTAGAATTATAGGATTGATCACTCACTAATTTTCTCTTCCACTAATATCAACACATGTACGAGATGGAACCGAGAATGGAAAAACTTTTCTTCTCTTTTTCTCTCTAGTTACATGGCTATCAATAGATTATTACACGCTATCAAACATAATGTTACATAAATAATATTATCCTCGTACATAATTCTTATATACAATATTTAAGATTACATAAATAATCACATAATTTTTAATGATATTTATAAAATATTCAATAATACATGCACATAAATAATAAAATTTCTCATTTCTCATTTATCAAAGTATTCAAATTTCTCATTTATCAAATTTCTCATTTCCCATAAATTTCTCATTTAATAGTGATATTAAATTACTCTTTTTTTTTTGCGT
Source organism: Morus notabilis (assembly GCF_000414095.1). Classification (NCBI taxonomy): domain Eukaryota; kingdom Viridiplantae; phylum Streptophyta; class Magnoliopsida; order Rosales; family Moraceae; genus Morus; species Morus notabilis. The sequence continues at coordinate 166,206 of NW_010361209.1, read as the reverse complement.
TTCTTTTTTGACTTTGTTTCTTGGACTTTAGTTATTTTTTATTTACATTCTTGTCCTTCATTGATTTTATTCCATTTTAAATTATTTTCTTTCTAATTTATGAATGCAAATATTTTTTTATATAAATATATCCATGCCTAAATACTTATATTACAATCTTTAAAATATGTTAGATTAAGGTTTCGTTCTTTTCGTAGGCTCGTGTTAAGAACATGCGTGTAGTGGTGTCAAACGTGCCGTGTCGGGCCGGCACGGCACATCCACCACCAGGCCCATTACGGGCCTGGGTCGGGCCTGGCACGGCTCTGCACAATGCAGGGCCGTGGCTGGGCCGGGCCTGAGAAGAAAAACTCAGACCCGGTCCAGGCCATTGGCCCTAGTCCATAAGGGCCAGGGCCAGACCTGGGCCCATGCCCTTCACGGGCCGGGGCCCTTGTATTTTTTTCAAAATTTAATTAAAAAAATATATCATATGCCCCCAAAAGATATGATTTTATTGAATTTACATAATAGGAATAAGTACACATAAATGATTGTCTCGTTAAAAACCTTGCTAAGTAAAACCCGTGGGGAGATTGGGACAAAACCTTAGCGAAGAAAAAAAGAGCGCAGTAGCTAGGAATAGTAAATTACAAACCTAAGTGTTTCTAGAAGATTCTGTTATTTCTAAGTTAGAAAAATATTCTTGCATTGAATCATCTGTGTATTATTGTTTTCGTCTTCTGGCATCTTCCCAGTCTTTAACGTACATTAGCCCCTCCAAGATATCTGGATGCATTCTGCTTCTCTTTTCGTCAAGAATTCGGTTGCTTGCGCTAAAAGCTTGCTCCGATGCTACCGTTGACACTGGAGTTGTCAGAATGTTACGAGCTATTACGGACAGTGTTAGAAAATGATCAGTCTTGCTCTTCCACCACTATAAGATGTCTAGTTTGTCATCATCGATTACAAAATTTGCTTCAAAATATTTTACTAGCTCGGTACACGCTTATGTTGATGACGATCCTGTCATTTTCTCTTTCTTCTTTAAGAAACTCCACGACGATCCTTTAGGCCCCGAACTGCTAGTTGACGTCGAAGTTCCCTATTCTTTTTTACCTGTGTCGTATTTTGCTTCATACAAACCAAAAACCTTTTCTAACATTTTCTTAGCGTCAATAATAGTTAGTTGCATATCTATTTCTAAATTTTCTACGGTAGCAGTCATCAATTATTTAGTCCCATCGACTCCGCACCTAAGATCTAAATGGTTGCCAATGCATATAACATAAGACAACCTGGCCAATAACTTTTAAATTTATTTTCCATTAACTTAACTATATTTCCAAAAAGCTATGTATCCCTATAATAAGAAAATGTTTCTGAAATATTAAATAGTTGATGTAAAGCTAAATGTGCAGTAGGATAATAAACTCCATAAAGTAATTCAGTAGCATTATAAAAAATTTCTAGAAATTTAAAAAAATACTCAGTAATCTGCCAATCAGGATCAAAAATTAAAATTTGATCGTTCTTTCTGTTTACGTATGTCGTGATAAGCTGCGAATACGGGAGTGCTGCTTTCAACATTAAATATGTGGAATTCCACCTATGTCTCACGCCAGTTGAAAACTTTCTTGGGCGCATCTGACTGTTCCTGTAATATTATTTGAATTCTTAGAGCTGAGCTCCAGAACTAGATATGAATGGTAATGATTCTCTAATATGTGTAAGATTAGCTGAGATATGTTCAATTCCTGCCTGAACTACTAAATTAATTACGTGACATGCACACCGTTGATGAAAAATCTCCCCTCCAAATGCCGGTTTCAAACTACGTTTAAACATAGTAATTGCAGCTGTATTAGTTGACGCATTATCAAAAGTAATTGTTAAAACTTTATATTTTATCCCATAAAACCCAAAAATTTATATTATTGTACCAAAAATAGATGATACGTTATGAGGATATGGACATAAAGGAAAACCAATTATTCTTTGTTGCAAAACCTAATCGTCATCAACGTAGTGCGCTGTGACACATAAATATTCAGTTTTATTGCACCCCTGTTACAGATCAGAAGTGCAAGAGACAGTAGCATTAAAAGTCCTAAAATTATCAACAAGAGATTGTCTCATTGCACAAAAAACTTTCATGCAATCAGAACGAGTTGTGTTTTCAGAAGTGCAAGAGACAGTAGCATTAAAAGTCCTAAAATTATCAACAAGACATTGTCTCATTGCAGAAAATACTTTCATGTAATCAGAATGAGTTGTGTTTCTACTTATCTGTTTAAATTGTGGTCAGAAGGCTATTTGGATGAATTCTTCGAACGACACATCATCTGTGAAAGAAATAGGCAATTCGGCACTAGCTAGAAATTTAGTTTGTGCCTCACGAGCACGTTGTGCATCGTATGTAAAATTTTGTAACCCCTGTGATGTGAGTGATAGTGTTTGTTGGCGGGAGTCCACACTCCCACCTTGGTGCAACGGTAGACATATTTTTCAATGTATATCCAGATGACCAGTACCCCCACCCTTTTTATTAGAAAAGTGTTTTTTACAATATTTACATACCGCATGAATTTATGTTTCACCTATTTTTGGATTTGGTCGAGGCTCTTCTGTGAAATGCTGCCATGCCGGAGAAGTTCGCGGTCTTTTTCTCCTGCTGCGTTCTCCAGCTTCCTCATTATGCACTGAAGCATTATCCACCGGAGCATTTTCTAGTTCAATGGGGGTGGGGTTGGGAGGCATCATTTCTTCCTCAAAAAATGCCTCATCACCAAGCTCAGGAAGAGCAGTGAAATCAGGGAAGTTTGGTGCGGCCATTTTCTGAAAATTGATTGGACTTGAACTTTGTAAATGAAAGAGCAAGAAAATGACTGAACGAGAAAAAAAAGCTTAGAATCAAAATCATAGAGATAAGTTGAGAGATAGAATGGGAGTGAGATGAGAAGTTGAGAGTGAATTGTTGTGTGGGATTTAGGGTGAAATTAAGGGGTATTTGTAGAGGATTTAGGGTGGATTTTCAGATTCTAGCCATTGGGCCCTTCACGGGCCCAACGGGAGACCCGTCACGTGCAAAACGGGAGGCCCGTGACAGGCCAAATGGGAGGCCCGTCACGTGCCGCCCGTTGGGCCCGCGAAGGGCCCACGAAGGCCCGCGAGAGGTTTTTTTTTTGTTGTTTAACGGGCCGTTGCGTGGGCTTGGGCCGGGCCGAATCAAGGCTTGTGCCGGGCCAAACACAGGCCGTGCCGCGGGCCTCCATGGGCTTGGGCCGCGGGCTGAGAAGATGAGGCCCAGCCCAAGCCCATTACACGTGCCCAGTCGGCACGGCCCGTAACAGTAGCGAAACGGGATGTGCCGAATCCGACACTATTACGGACTGGGCTGGGCCGTCTATTACGGGCTGGGCCGGGCCGTCCATGGACGGCCCAGCCCATTTGACATCTCTATTGATGCGTAGCGGGAATGTTTCGTTCCTTTTTTATTTTTTGTTTTGTTTTGTTTTTTTGTTTTTTTGCTTTTTGGGGTGTAGCTTTTCTTTCTTGGGGTTGTGCTTTTCTTTTTTGACTTTGTTTTACGGACCTTATTTATTTTTTAGTTACATTCTTGTCGGGAACGTTTGGTTCCTTTTTTTTCTTTTCTTTTTTGTTTTTCTTACTTTATTTTTGGCCCTAGTTATTTTTATTTACATTTTTCTTTTTTATTGATGTTTATTCCACTTCATTAAATTATTTTTTCTTTTTTAATTTCTCAATGCAAATATTTTCTACAAATATATCTTTAATCAAATACTTTTATTATAATCCTCTATACACGTTAGATTAGGCATCCGTTTTTAGCGGGTTTGAGTTGAGAACTTGAGTTAAAAATTAAATTTATGTGATAGCAATAACTGTAGCAAAAACATTGATTTGAAATTTTTATTAGAGAAAACACTACAATAAAAAGCTAGAGTTGTGATTCAAATAGTGAAAAGAAACGGGTCTAGATGTATTTTACTAATTTTATTGTTCTTTTTTACACTGAAATATTTTTTTCTAAAATACCCTTAATCTAACATTTTTATATTTAAAAAAAAAACAACCGAAGTAGTTATTCTCAAATATGCCCTTAGTTAAATATCTTTTTATTTTACATGTGTACATCCTAATTAGTTTTCTTAAATATGCCCTTTGTTAAACATATAATAGCATTCTTGGATTTAACTTAAAATAAGTTAATGCAATCATCATTTGGAGTAGTTTTAACTTGAATCATTTCAAAATATAATTGTTTTTGTTTTTATTTTAATTTGTTAGTTAAAAATTCGATAAAAACTCTTGATAGATCTTACTACTGCACTTATAATTCATTTAAAACATTTTTTTATTAATTTATGAAAATGAATAATATTATCTCCAACATAAATATAAAATAATTTACACCAAATTGTAAACAAAACCTTTACTATATATGAAATTTAAAAAAAAAAAAAAAAAAAACCTCTAGCTATATAGAAACATGAAGAATTATGCACTCTCTTGTCAAATAGTTTCTTTTAAAGTTTGTATCTTCAATTTTTCTTTTGTGGAACATTGACGTCTGCAGTTACTTTAGTGGTACAGTACCAGCAAATACTGATGATGAACTTGCTTTGGAATGATAATGCCATGGAGCGATGTTCAGTCCTGAGTAGAGAGTATTCGTATTGTGGCTTGGACTAGATATCAAGAGGCAAGCTTGACACCGGAGGCGGAACTAAAAGCGTTAAGAAGGGCTGTGGAGTAATTGGCTCACCTTAAAGAGTGAAGAGTTGTGGATTTCGAGGGTGATTGAAAGTTGGAGACGTTTAGTTCATGGATTAGAATCATGTTATTAGAATTATTTTTAATTTACGTATATTTTTTGTGAGAGAAAATACTGTATCGAACTATGAACCATGATTCAAATCATGATTTGAATCCTCCACCCAAATATCCCCTAATTCTTGATGTCTTTTCTCACGTTGTTGTCTGTCCATATTGGAGGTTGTCTTCTAGTTATTTACTTTTTTAGAGTTCATTAGGGTTAGGATAGATTTAATTCGTTGATTTTAATTTTTAATTTAAATTAAAATGTGATTTTATATAAATTTTTTTAATATAATAAAAAAATTAGATATAATTATTTTTAAAATTTTTTTACTGTTATAAATTTAAATTTTAAATTAAAATTAATAAAATAAACAAAATTTAATAGTGGAATCCCTAGAAGTTGTAATAGGGCAGCTCACATGTTGTGTGCTTGGGCATTTAGGAGTAAATATTATGGTTTTGTACTTCTAAGAATGTTTGCCCCCAGTGTGGTGGCAGTTTAACTTTTGAAGTTACCCTCAGTGACGTGACGGATTCAGAAATTTTTGTGAGTGAAGGGTAATACTAAGTGCATAGTTTTTTTTTTTTTTTTTTTTTTTTTTTATATTAAGGGTCGGCTTATTTTGTTTATTTAAATTTTTAATTTGAGTTAATATGTGATTTTATGCGAGAATTTTTTATTGTAATAAAAAAGTTAAATATGACTATTTTTAAGAATTTTTTATTGTAATAAAATTTAAATTTTAAACTCGAATAGGTAAAATAAACGAGATCTACGCTTTTAGAAATGAGATTATTAGATTAATTTTAGTGAGGGTTAATTAATTTATAAACAATCATATATATAGTAATACATATAAGATTTTTAATTTTTAAAAATTTGAGTGCGGGCTTAAGCTCCCACTGGCTATGCTTCGGCTCCGTCAGTGAAAATCTTTGAATTTCAGAAGAAAAACAAAAACAAAAAAAAAAAAGAAAAAAGAAGAAGAAGAAGAAGAAGAAACGCTCCTTTGCTAGCCAAAGAATACACGTAATTCGTTTTTTTTTTTTCCTCATATTGATGAAAGCCTCGGAAACTTTTACGTTTAAGGAACTTTCCCGAATTCTGCTTACGTGATTTTTAAGCCATTTTATCCCTACGTCTTATATTGAAGAAGACACTTTTGTCGCATGCTTGTGTTTTCTTTCCATCGGAAGCTTTCCAATTGGGTCCATCAATTGTAAATCGTATTCTTCGCACGAGTCATACCAGTGAAAGACTTGGGCCCCAAAATCTAGTTGTAACGTAGAGCTATAATTAGGACCCGTTTAGTTCGTTGATTTAAATTTTTAATTTGAGTTGAGATATAACTTTTTATGAGAGTTTTTTATTGTAATAAAAAAGTTATATGTGACTGTTTCTGAGAATTTTTTACTGTAGCAAAACTCGAACTCTAAACTCGAATTAATAAAATAAAAGGGACCTATATTTTGGAAAAGAAATAATAATAATAAAGTAAAACAAAGGAGTAGGCATTTTTTTCTTCATTTTTTTTTTTTGTTTTTATGTTATTACTTCTTGCAACATACCAGTATGACAAAGAGACATTGTTGATTGTTCTTGCTATTTGGATATCGGCCTTCTGATAACCCTTGAAACTCTTTGGTTAGTGTTGCATATATTATCTGGACTGGACATTTAATAACGGGCTTTGCTGGATAAAGTTGGGCTCGATTGATGAAGTCGACGCTTGCAGAGTGTTTAGTTAGGAGCAAACATTTTTGACCATGTAGTTTGAATCCAATGATTGAGAAAATACTCGATCGCAATCAAATTAATAACACTCAAATTGAACAAATCTCAATCCATTATAAATCTAGAAATCTCCTTTACCAACTTAATTCAACGAATTGACTTATATTAAACGGATTCGTAGAATTGGTGAACACCACACTATCAATGGATATGAAAAAAAATACTTTTTCTTAAAAACTTAGAGATATGACAATAACATAAAGATATAAAAGTTAAAACTAAAAAAACACAAAAAGAGAGAGATTTCTTTTTCTAATGTTTTATATCAAAGGTACATCAAAGAAAATAAAAATGTGTATATTTATAATGAAACTTGAAGTTAATGTGTAATACAATGTAAATTTTTTATAAGATTTTTTGTGGTAATTATTATACCAGAATATACGCTTGAACACGTCAGCCAACAAGGGCACGCCACGTGGCCCCACAGTGGCTACATAGACGTAGGCGTCGACCGTTTAGGCCGCCGACCCCATTAACCCTCGACGTCTATAAGGCTCGTACGGGAAGACGGTTTGGCTAGGGTCGGCCAGGTTGTGGTCAGCGCCTGAACTCTGTCGCAACGGGACAGCCCCGGCCGTATAAGCACGGGACCCCCGAGGTGACTGCAGTGCAGACATTAATTATAAACCCTTAAACCGCCCTGCGGTGGGTAACAAGGGATTACAGAAAGTCACAGAGTCGTAATAGAAGACCCAACGGCTGAGTGAACAGTCCAAAAATGATTAGTGGGCTACGTGCTTAGCCTAGAAAGTAGGCCACTCGAGTACTTCCACCTACGAAGGAAAACCACCCACGAAGGAAGTTTGGGCTATAAAAAGGGCAAAGCCCCATACGCCCAGAAAAGGAGTTTTTTTGGAAAAAAAATGGCATGAGAAGAGAGAGAGCATGCATATAAATTGTAAAGGGTCCAAAATAAATATACCTTATGCAAGTGGATGTAGCCCTTCATTAACAGGGTGAACCACTATAAATCCCGTGTGTCTCTTATTCAAGTGTTACATTCATGTTCAGCACACACTTCATAGCATAATTCTAAATATACAATTAATTTCTAGCTGGTAGTCTAACGGAATACTAAAGAGTCATCCGGCGTATTTCTGTTACCGTCAACAGTAATTAATGTGGACAATAATGGACAACCACCTTGTATGACTTTTTGCAGTACTTTTCAAATTCTTTTTTTAAAATACTTGATAAAATATGGAAAAAATACCTTGTATGAATGGCATAATTTTAACCTCATATTAAACCAAGTACAATTTTGAACTTTTGGATGAAATCATTCATATACAAAGAAATGATGACTTTAATTCATTTATAGTGTGTTGAAAATAGATGAGTTTAATATGACGGTTAAACCAAGATTGTGCTTAGATTAGCTAAAAAATGAATTATACTCGTTTATTTTTTTAACTTAGAAGAGGGATTTAAACTTTTCACCTTGTGGTAGAGTCAGACGTGAATACTAAATAGTGCCGGCAACCACTTAATGGAGTAATTTTTCACATTCATTTCCTCCTATTTTTTTTATATGTCTAAAAGAAAAATGAATAACAATACAAATACATGTCGTATACCTCGTTAATGGAACTGTGTTAATTCCTAATTATTAACATATATTATTTTATCAATTTTACCTGCTTTTTCAATTTTTATAGAAAAAAAAGCGATGTATTTTTTCATCATACACAAATGCATAACACAAGTCGTCAACATCGCATAGGACGTTTTTTAATTCAAGGATAAATTACACTTGTCCCCTTGAACTTTGGGCATTTTATCAAAATACCTCATAAAGTTTAAAAATAACAAATTTTTCCTGAACAATTCACTGTTAGCCCACGTCCCCATTTTTCGCCAACTTCGTTAAATTTTAAACGTTAAGTGACACGTTGGTGGCATGTGACTCTCATTTTAAGGGCAAATAAGTAATTTATTGTGAGTTAGATATAGGGCAAAATCCTCCATCATTTTTTGACACCACCCTCACCATCACGAAGCTCTCGACGAATTGAGCAACACGACATGTAGTAGGACCTCCAGCTCGGTCAGTAGCCGCTACACTCGCCGAAAAAAGAGCTGAAACTACTAATTTCTTCCCGTTGTGATAACTTCCTCATTCGACCTCCGATTGAGGTGTTCTGGTTTCTATAGACTTAGAATGACGAGACATTCTCGGCAGAGCTCCGTCACCGTTGTCGCGAAGTTTGGTCGTCGCACCCCTGTCGATCTCTGCCATTCCAGCCACCGTGAGTGACACCGCCGGGCTAGTTAGTTTCAGAGTGGGATGTGGATCAAAAGCCCTCAATCAATTGCATCACACGACCTCGAATCGCCGGAGAATGGAGCTGCCGCCATGAGCCATGTTGATGAAAGGTGGTTCCGGCGATCCAACTGTTGGATCTTCGTGATATTACTGTAAAACTGCTCAGAAAATCATAGGTAACAAAATCCTTAAGTTTTGGGCCGGTCAATGCCAGTCAACGACGGGTTTGAGCGGTCAACGATTGACTTAAATAGGTAAAATCGTCATTTCATAATAGAATAAAAATTGAATGCTTCAACGACTTTCAAGTGTTACTTAACATTTAAAATTTAATTGAGGATGTGAAAAATGAGAACGCGTGCTAACGACGAATAAAAAAATTTATTATTTTTAAATTTTAAAGGATATTTTAGTAAAACTCAAAAAATTTAGAGGGATAACCGGACAAGTGTAATTTGTCCTCAATTCAATCCAATCCAACGACAACCTCACAGAACTACCAACACAGTCCTCCGCCCCCTCCTGTTTTGTCCGCTTATCACAAGCCTACACTCTCCTCTCTCGAGATTCTGAAAAAAAAAAAAAAAAAAAAAAAAACTTAAAAAAAGTGAAAAATAATAACAAATATAACAAAATTCCCCAAAAATACCAAAAACAAATACCAACTAAAAATATCCACCCAACTGAACCCCCTCTTGGCCTATATCTCTCTCTTCATATCTAACTCTCTCTGTCTCTCTCTCTCTCTCTCTCTCTCTCTCTCTCTCTCTCTACACCACTTCTCTCTCTGTGTCCAAAAAAAGCCATGTTTGAAGAATCCGCATCTTCCATACCTTCATTATGGGCTTCCATGAACAGCTGGTTCACTCCCACTGTTCTCTTCGTCCTCCTCAACCTCATGATCGGCACCATTGCCATAACCTCCAGCTTGACCACCCAAAATCACCACCAAGACCCCGCCGGTAACCACCGCCAGCTCGCCAGATCTCCCTCCGTCTTGCAGAGGCTCAAGTCCAACTTCTACTCCTACAGATCCCAAGAACCGACAACAAATTTCCTCAAATCTCCTGAAAACGACGCCAATTACGCCGTCGCGCAAACTCCGGAGCGAGAGCAATCTCATTTCGCAAGATCTCCGGTGATGCTTCAGAGGCTCAAGTCCAACTTCTACAGTTACATCTCGCAAGAAGTGCCGGCGGAGCAAACCCTAGCGCAAGAGCCGCCGCGAGAAGAGGAGGAGGAGCGACTCGAAGAGGACGGAGACCAATTCGACCAAGCGCAGACGCTGGATGAGATTTACAGCCAGCTGAAGGACGGCGGCGGCGGCGGCGTCAGCCGGAGCAAGTCCGACACGAAACCGACTGCCGGAGAGCCGGCGCCGCCGAAGCTCTCGAGGAAGATGAAGAAGTCGGCGAGCGCGAAGTCGGCATTCGCGCATTTCGAGGAGGCGGACATCGTCGAGGCTCGCCGGCCGGCGACGGTGAGGGAGGGGAAGGTTAAGGCGGCGGAGGTCGACGACGACGAGGTCGACGCGAAGGCCGACGACTTCATCAATAAGTTCAAGCAGCAGCTGAAGCTGCAGAGGCTCGACTCGTTCATGAGGTACAAGGAGATGATCGGTAGAGGGAGTGGGGAGTAAAGAAACTGTAGTTTCCGTGGCTACTTTTCAATTTTTTTTTGCTAATTTAGGGGTTTTATTGCAGATGTGATGCAGATCCTTTTATTGCTTAATGACGTCTTGTTGAACTATTTGTTCAAATCTACACCTTATTGTTTTTAATTTTACACCATTGCCTTTCTCTTGCTTCTTAGTTCTTTCCTTAAAGAGTTATTGATACTAAATGTGGTGAAAAAAAAAAAAAAGTTATGCCAGTCCTTATTGGTGAAGTAAAAATAGTTGTTTTGTCGGTGACCAGTTTGAAGTTGTCTCTTTGGAGGAGTTTGGCATATGCTTTGCTGGGCAGTATGTGCAAATTGTTATATGTGAAATTATATTTTACTTTTGGGGAATTATTGAAAACTTGGAAATTCAGAAGTGTTGATGGCCAGTTTGGTCCAATCAGATGGGGCTTTCTGTGTCGTGCTTATCCGTATATGGTGGCTCTCGGTTCTGTTGCACGTGGGAATATTGTATTGGTACAACGTCGACACCAAATTTATGTTTATATTTTATGGGTGTATTCTTATTCATTTCACCGATTCGAGTTTTCAGTTTTAAATTTTTACAGTAAAAAATTTTTAAAAAATGTCACATTTAATTTTTTCTATTACAATAAAAAATTTTTAAAAAATATCACATTTTAACTCGAATTGAAAACTCAAATTATGAATCCTAAATCTTATGCAACTTGCAATTAATGTAAGGGGTTGAAAACAAATAAAAATAACATAACTAAAAGAAAAGATAAAAATACCCATTTAATTAGCTGTTTTGAGTTGTTAATAAATGTTAATTAAATGTGATATTACGTGAGAATTTATTACTGTAGTAAAAAAAAAGGTGATTGTTGTAAAATTTAAATTAGGGAAATTAACGGGTCAAAACACCTCATTTATTTTGGGTCACTTGAATGCATTGCCAGCCATAAATGCTAATGGGTAATGGCCAATTGGTGTGGCGATCCATTTCGGCCTTTTAAAGGGTGGACTGTGGAGAATGAACATGAACGCGTCAATGAAAAAGGTAGAGAAGATGAAGAGGTAAGAAAAAGAGTGGTTGTTGAGAAATGTATTAGTAGTCTTAGACTGCATAAAAAATGAATGTATTAACATATAGCAAGCAGCCACTTTACAGGGTTGTCATGCTTTTTTATCTTGCACTTTGAGCAACGTGGGTCCGAATTATCTTATACTTATTGTCAATTACCAAGTTACTTTATAGCAATATGCTCTTTGTTGTTGAAAGATTTTAAAAATTCGAAATATCAAGGACCTTGATGATTGTAGTGCTCCTACCACTAGTAGCCAAACCCATGATTACATGGACTCTAGTCTCATGCAAAAAAGGAGTAGACTATTATTATTATTATTATTATTATTATTATTATTATTATTATTATTATTATTATAAATCAACTATTAATTGTTACCATAACCTATAGGGAGCTAACCAATCTAGTGTCACAGCTACCGTGGATTAGGATGTATTTTCTTTATTTGAGAGCTCTTATGATGTCCTCAAGTTCAAATTTTGACAAAAGTCATATATCGTCATGCGGTATTGGGCCATAGTAGTTTGGGTAAAAATGGGTTACTTAGTTGGTGGGCCTAGACAAATACGTTAAGAAGTGTATGGATCAAGACAAATACCCTTTAAAGGGTAAAGGGTATGGATATAATTTTTATTTTTTAATTAATAATTTTTTTAGTCAAATAATTATACTAAAAAAATATTAATTAAAAATGAGAGAAAAAAAACTCAAACCCATACATTCTTAAGGGTTAATTCTACAATTTTTTCTTTTCTTTTTGAGAAATTAATTTTGATGCCACTACGGAAAATAACTTGTAGAATACGAAGTGATAACTTTCAGGTTTTGAAAGATAACATGCAAGTTATGAAAAGATAATTTATAGATTATTAGTGGTATAAGATAAGTTTAATAATAGTGGTAGAAATAAAATAGTGTTACTTTATTAATGCATTTTTAAAAATTCTATTTTTTCTAAAAAAAAGTACATGATTTGTCATGATTTTATGCAAGTCTATTATTTATGTCATTCAATAATTGGTGTCATCATGACCTTTTATTTTTTCTTTATTAATTAAATAACAATTGTGCATTTTTAAGTGGTGTCATAAATATTATTTTTTACCATCTTGAGTGGTATTTTTGTTTTTTGTTTTTTAAGAAAAGTACATGGTTTGTTAGGGTTTAGTTCAAGCTTATTATTTATGTCATTTTAAATATTTTGGTGTCATTATGGCTTTTTTATTTCCTCTTTATTAATTGAATGACATTTTTTATTTTTTAATGGAGTGATATAAATAATATTTTTTTACCATGTTGAGTTGTATTTTTTGTTTTTTTCTTTTAAAAAAATAGAAAATGTTAAGGAGTAAGATGGCACTAATAATTCTTATTTTTTTAATTATTTATTAGAAAAGGAAGAAAAAATTTATGGAGACCTATTTTTTCCCCCTTCGAACTCCTGATTTTCCAGCAACTCAAAAGAAAGTTTAAGAAATGGTTGAAAAACTGAGCAAAAAGCAAGGCAGCAAGTCAAAACACTAGAGATTAGACATTGGTGCTGATAATTTTGGAAAACTATGGAGAGCATGTAAATGGTGAAAGTTGCAAAGAAATAGGATAAAACATGTTCATGGTATAGTGAAAAGCAGCAAAAAGCGATCATAATGAATGATTAAAAAAAAATATCATCAAAAATGATTTTCAGGTTTAATATTTATTGCAAGGAAGCAAAAGGGATGCTCCAATTGTACCCGAAGCAATGTCTTCTACAAATCTCAAGTCATCTTTTAGAGTCAGCAATGAGAATATATGTAACTTCTGAGGCCTTACAGGAAGGGGTTTTTTATTTTTATTTTTAGAACAGCTTGGCAGCATATATAATAATGGGTGTTTCTTTGCTAGTTTCTAAAGACACAGATTATTAATAGTCTCTTATTTTTCAACCGTCAGATTTGTATTAAAAGCTAGTTATTTTGTATATTTTTTTAATTTAATGTGATTTTAACTAAATTTAACGGTTAAAAATTAAAACTATCGATAGAGCAGTCTATCGAAGAAACTCTATACCAGTAGTAGCAAAAAAAAGGAAAAAAAGGAAGGATCATATCAAGTGCCAATGGAGCCAGGCCTTTAACCTAAATAAGAATATTTGGTTCAATTAATAGCTAAAACGAATAACGTCTCATTGAGTTTCTTTAAGTAAACAGGTAGTTAATTCCGGTGGTTGTAACCAGTATGTATTATGGTTTGAAAGTACTTAAAGTTAACACGTGCGTAGCGCCTGTTCTCAGTTTGTTTTTAAAAATTTAGAGCCCACTTGGAAGATGGGTTTAAATTTTTTGAGAGAAAATATTATAGCAAAATTTATTAATTTAATTTAAATTTTTTTTTTGGAAAAAAAGCACAGTTTAAACTCAAACTCATGATTGAAACACATTTTGATACATCTATTTAAAAAAAATCTAATTTTTTAAATGCACTTAATTGAAAATTATACATATATTTAATTGTTTTTTAATTACTTCTACTACTATGTGTTTAAAATTAAAATACGTTTTTCTAATAGATTGCTCAAGTGACTCATCATACATGGCAACACGTGCAGAGCAGGACCCGAAATTAATATGTCAAAAGTTACATCTTAACAGAATAAATTATATTTTAGAGGATTGTAAGAAAAATATTTAAATGGGGCTATGTTTATAAAAAGTTATTAGGTTATTAGCATAAATGGTCCTTAACCTATTTAGTAAATGACAGTTTGGTTTCAAACCTTTTTTTTTTTGGCAAATCGACCCTCAACCATTTAAAACATGTGCAATCTCGTCATTTCTATCAAGATCCGTCCAAAAGCTAACGTGACCCCTTAACTTGGGGTATATGTGTAAAAATACATCCTTGGTTGATTTGAGGGTGGTTTATACGGTAGAATAAAGAGAATTTGGGGTTGAAATTGTAGGTAATTGCTCTGTAAGTGTAAAAAATCTTGCGTTCTTAAAATTTCTTCAAATTGGGGCTGCAATGGAAGAAACCCACGAAGGTGATGGCCCACCATGAATTGAGACCGGACCCAGAGAGCCCATGAGCTGATCTACAACACCTCCTCACCTTACCGCCCGATTCGCCGTCGATCGGTTGGAATTTCAGTTTGAAATTTTCTACCACAACACCTTTCAATGTAGATTCCGGTGTCGTCCAACGCCTAATCCTCCGGCAAGTGGTGTCTTTAGACTCCTCTCGTCGAGTTGTAAAAATCCATACCAAGTTTGCTATCATTGGTCGCCAGAATAGTTCCGACCATCTCCGGTTAGATTTCCAGCAACTTTGACGTTTTTCCGGCGATCAGAGCGCCGTATGAGGAAACTGGAGGCGGGAAGAAGTTTGTCTTGTCGAGAGCTTCGATGTGGTATGAACGGTTGACCCGCTCGCCCGAAATCAGAAACACGCCTCTCCGGCTTATTTTCAGAAAAAAAAGGAATAAAAGAAGATTTTAAGCGGGCAATTTTATCTTTCCACCACGAATCTGGGTCTCGTGGGCTTCTCTTGTTAGCTTTTAGATGGATCTTGACGAAAATGACTAGATTGCACCTATTTTAAAAGGTTGGGGGTGGACTTGCCAAAAAAAAAGTTGGAGACCAAACTGTCACTTACTAAGTAGGTTGGAGACCATTTGTGCAAATAACTCAAAGTTATTTTAACAAAGTAATTAGAAAAGAAAAAAATTAACGGTAGGAAAAGCTCTAAAGGCAAAAAAAAAAAAAAAAGGTAAATGAAACGACGTGGCACGTGAATAAATGCAGGAGTCCTGATTGTACATTACGGCTTTTATATTTTATAATAATAAAAAACGCACACTCGCGTGACTTATTTAAAACAACGATTATATATATTGTCTAGAAAGAAAAGAAGAATACAAAAGAAAATATTGAAAAATAAAGACAAAAGTGGAAACAAAGATCTAAAGCAAAAGATAAGGTTAAAAAGGACAAAGAAAGAAAACTTAAAAAAAAAAAAATTTGTGCGAAATATTTCACAACTGAAATTGATATTTATGATAATTACAGGTAAAAGATGTTTATATAAAGACACATTTGAGATTGCCTCACGTGGTCATTGTCACCTAATCACAATGATATCGTTGCAATTATGATGAGGAGATTGCGACCACAATGACATAATTAAATCATAATTATTTATGTAGAGAGACGAATCACATCACATTATATAATCCCACTAAGAACTAGCTATATATAAACATTGAACTGGTTGCCTCGAAATACACTACAAGAAAAAGGGGTTTTTACGATGACAAAAAGTCGCGCAAAAACCCGAATATCGTCGCAAATAAACTTTTTTGTGACGACAAGTCGTCGCAAATTTGTCGGCGCAAAAAATTGGTCGTAAAAACGTTTTTTGTGACGACATAGTGTCGTCGTAAATACATTTGCGACGACACTCTGTATTTGCAACGACAGGCGTCGCTAATACGTCGTTGCAAAATTCTCGTCATATGATCATTTTTTGCGACGACATTTCAAATTGTCGTCGCAAATACTCTTATTTTTTAGCGACGACATGTCTAAAAAAGTCATCGCAAAAAACCGAAATTATTATTTTTTTATAATTTTTAAAAAATGCCTGCCGCGCACGTGCCCGTGCCCCCCTCCCCCGCGCGCGCGCCCATGCGCTCCCCACCCGCGCGCCAATGCCCCCCCCACGCGCACCAGTGCCACCCTACGATGCCCCAGCTCCTGCACAAATTTTGCATAATTTTTAGAAACAACAAAGAAATTATATTTAAAATCAATAGGAATAAAAACGAACCAGAGAGATACCTCACTAAGGGAAGAGAGAGAGAGAAGAGGAGAGAGGAGTGGCGGGGGCGGGGCGGCAGCGGCGGCCGGAGAGGGGAAGAAAAGAGAGAGAAGGGAAGAGAGGGAGAGAAAAAGAAGGGAAGAGAGAGAGAAGAGGGCCGGTGGCGACGGGCAGCGGCGGCGGCGAGGGGAAGAAGAGGTAGAGAGAGAGAGAGTTAGCAAGAAAGAGATAGAAAGCGGCGGGAGAAAATGAAGAGGAAGAAGATAGGGTATATTAGATCAGACTTATTTGTGACGACATTGTCGTCGCAAATAAGTTTAAATGTCGTCGCAAATAATCATTAATTCCCGCGCTTGGTTTTTGGTGAAATCTTGAAAAGATTATTTGTGACGACAAAGAGAAAAAGTCGTTGCGAATAACATAAAATTATTTGCGATGACTTTGTTGTCGCAAATAAATGGAAAATGTTGTCGCAAATAATCATTTTTCCCGCGTCTAGTTTTCTGGTGAAATCTTGAAAAGATTATTTGCGACGACAAAGAGAAAAAGTTGTCGCAAATAACATGAAATTATTTGCGACGATAAAGTCGTCGCAAATAAAGAGAAAATGTCGTCGCAAAAAATGGATTACCTTGGCGGAAAAAATCCGTGCCATTAAAATTTGCGCTCTAAAATTATTTGCAACGATATTTAGGTTATTAGCGACGACATGGTTATTTTTTTAAACGGAAAGTAATTACGACGACATGTCGTCGCAAATATTTTATTATTTGCGACGATAAATGTCGTCGCAAAAAATGTCGTCGCAAATGGCCTTTTTTGTTGTAGTGATAATTTTAGAAACTTTCTATAAAACTTAAACTTGATCAGACGTTCTATCTACCAAACCACTCGGAAGTAATTTAAATGCCATTAGGTTGACACCTTGGTGGTCCTCCAACAGATGTGTTGATTCGTAATTACTTGACATATATGTGAAAAATCATTGTTCCATTTTGAAGTCTGGCAATGGCAGCAAAAATGGTTTTGAGTAGCGACTTAAAACAAATTGAATTATTTCTTCATTTTGAGGACTAGTTTCTTTCTCTTTTTTTTTTTTTAATGAATATTTTTGGGACAAGTTGGACCATTCAATTTAATGATAGCTTGGCAATTAGCACATATCCTTTTTGTTTCTTCAATTACCTACTTTCTTTGTCTGCATCATTCACTAATGTTCTCACCATTCTAGTTCCTGGTCTTGCCGAGACAAGGGTAACTGTCACAGTATGGTTACTTGCTACCTTTAATCATCACAAAACCAGAATTTGATTTCTTTTCTTTTTCCTAATGTAATTGGAATTTGATTGATTGATGAATGATAGAATTAACTTGTCTGTTTGCACTTCTTTTTTGCTGCTTTCTCCTTGGTACTCCTTGTGAAAGGTTAGTGTTTGTTCAGCTTTGTGTTTTTGTGCTCTTTTTAATTGATTTATTTAAACTCTATATATATCAAGTGATGCTTTAATTTTTTGCTTAATATGGTTTTCAATTTGGTTGGAGAATCTGTAATGATCTCATGAGGTTGAGCAACAGGTATGCTGAGTCCAAACTTTTAAGGTGTGTTCATTTGCGCAACTCAAGTTATGATTTGGGTTGTATATATGAGGAAAAAATACTGTAGCAAAAAAGTTGAATTTAAATGTATGTGAGAGAATTAATCCTGTAGCAATATGACTTGAGTCATTGCTTAAGTTATGAAATGAACAAGTCCTTATTCTTTTCTTATTTTGATTTTTCCCTTTTTATTTATTTGAGATCCTAATATTCAATTCTAATGATTTTGTTTTACGGTGAAATTAAATGAGCGCAAAACCGGTAATGAAGAAAAAAGACCACAATATAACAAAATATTAATGTGAAGTTCCAGTACCAGTTATGTGATCTGTTAGGAATGTAAAATATAATTAAGAAAGTGACAAATAAGGTGGCAGCACAGTTTGATTTGAAGCCTGAATCTTCAGTCTTGAGTTCAATGAACTAATTGAGGCTTTTAGATGACGAGAAATCATGTTAGAATCACTTTATTTGTCACTTTCTGCATTTACAGTTTGATACGTAGAGTTTATTAACATGATATATTATTATTTAAAAAAAATGTAATAATAGAGTTCATGTGTCAAATGATGATACAGAGAGTGACAAAAGATAACAGAAGTGATGCTAACATTTCTCTTAAATGACTTCTGAAGCTGAAGTAATTTCTATTTTTTTTGGTAACGGAGGCTGCCCTGGGAAATATACCAATTTAAAATCTAGTGATTATTACTCTTTGGAGAATGTGTTTTTATCAATGCATTCAAATTCCGCTGAGTGTTACATATGCTCATAAAGAAGTCGAAGGTAATGTAATGGTGTTCTTTTAGTTCTTTTCGCCCCCTTCATGAAATGCTGTCTAAAATGTGATCAACCCTTTAGATTTAACATTTCGTTTGTTTTTACTGTGCAATCGGAAGTCTTGAGATAATAGCTGATAAAACTGTGAGTTTCAGATAGGGTGATCCATATACTAATATGGATATGTCAGCTTCAAGTACAATAACGATTAACGACCCAAGCTGACATTCTTCAACTGACATTTTCATTGGTTGTCTGCATATACGAATCCAAAGAATTGTGAGCTGTACTGTCTTTGCTGCGATTTCGATGTAAAAATGGGTCTGTTTAGTTTGTTGATTCAAATTTTTAATTTGAGTTGAGATGTGATTTTATGTGAGAGTTTTTTATTGTAAAAAAAAATTAGATATGATTGTTTCTGAGAGTTTTTTACTGTAACAAAATTCAAATTCTAAACTCAAATCGGTGAAATGAACGGAACTTTAAAGTACAAGAAACGTAACTGAAGCCTTTTTAAGCTGGATTTTAATTTATGATACTATTGTAGAGATCACCTTCTGTAACTAATGAAGGCCGTTGACATGATCACATGAAAGGGGTGTTTTAACTTGCTCTACCATTGTTCTTTTTGTAATGCAGTGATTGAAAGGTCAAGGTTGATTAGCCGTAAGTGTGGTAATTTTAGTTCTTGAATTTTAAATAAAAAAAAAAATACAGCCATGTGCTATGTATATACCATCATAAGTGTGTATTTTCTGTGATATTATGTTTGTACCTTAGGTTACGTGTTTTTCAAGTGTATATATGTATATTGTGCGGACGGTGTGAATTTATTTTTCTAAGCACCGAAGGGAATACTGTAATGTACATTATGCACGTATTACCATTGAACATGCCACATGTATTGACATTACAATCATATATAATATTGCTTTCACATGCACGTTTTAGTATTTTGGACTAGTGTATTATGGCCGCATATGTAGCTCGTTAATTCCCCACGTGCACATGCATGTGCTTATAAGAAAAACGATATGCATATATATATATATATATATGTATGTTGTATAATGAAATATATACACCATATGCATATATATGTTGTATAATGAAATATATGTGTATATATAATACAAACACACATCTATACCGCATCATATGTTTTTAATTTATTATATAGAAGTTTATTTCGAAACAGAGAAACAAATAACAAAATACGTTACCATTTTGATATCTCTTTAAAATCTTAGGGGTTTAGTTGCTGATTCGAATTTTTAATTTGAGTTTAGATATAACTTTATGTGAGAGCTTTTTATTGTAGTAAAAAAATTAGAGGACGTTTAGTTCGTGAATTCAGAATTATGATTCAGAACCATTCTCAATTTACGTGTGTTTTTTGTGAGAAAAAATACTCTTGCAAGCCACGAACCATGAGCCGAATCATGACACGGATTCTTGCTCCAAACGTTGGTTTAAATGTGACTGTTTCTGAAAACGTTTTACTATAGTAAAACTTGAATCGGTAAAATGAAAGAGCTTTAAAGAGTTGGTGTTTGAATCACATAAACTTAACATAATTATGTCCTCTCCATACTCGCCTGGTTTAGTCCTAGTTCTACATTTTCAGTTGCAGTTTACCCCTTTTTTGTCAGAACTAATTGAATTTTATAGCCAAAAATGGTTTTGTAATCTATCTCCTTAAATTATCAGCTTTTAATTAAGTGGCAACAAAGAACAAAAATGAAAAAAAAAAAAAAAAAAAAAAAAGGGAAAGGGTTCAGACTTAAAATTTTTTAAGCTCCGTTCATTTCACCGATTCGAGTTTTGCTACAGTAAAAAGCTCTCAGAAATAATCACATCTAATTTTTTAACTACAGTAAAAAACTCTCATATAAAATTATATTTTAACTCAAATTAAAAACTTAAATCAGCGAACTAAACAGACCCTTAATCCCTGACTTTTATTCTAATTTATGTATTTTTTTTTAGGAGGTTTGATAGGTGTAAAGGCGGGATCCAAATTAAGGAAATGAAAAGGCTTGATTATGCTTCTTATAGAAAGACGAGTAGTCTTGAGTGTGTTCGTGACGAGTGAAGACTTAAAGAAAAGTTGATTAGAGTGAAAAGACTCAATGGCCGCAATGTTAGTTAGCGAGTCCTATCACGTGCTGAGGTTGGTCAATTCACTAGTTCTTTCGATTGAAGAGTGGAAGTTCTTGGCAATTTTGGCGCCAATGTTGTCACGTGTACTAGCACAAATTTCAAATTAAATTAAGATATCGTTCATTTTACTGATTTAAATTTTTAATTTTAAATTTTTATAATTAAAATCTTTTAGAAAATATCACATCTAATTTTTTCTGCTACGGTTAAAAATTTTAAAAAAATGTCGCATCTCAACTTGAATTGAAAATTAGAATCCACAAAGTGAACGATGTCTAAAGATTTAATTATGGCAAGGCAACCCCATTAATCTTTAAGCTTTGAAAAGATTCAACTGCTACCTGAATAAATGCACTGCAATCTGTTTTTCTTGCTTTCCAGGAAGAAAAAGAAAATGTCTTTGGTCAAGTAATAGAAAAAATGAGACAACTAACTTTTAAAATATGAATTTAAATTTTTACAGCTTATTTTTAATTAATATTATTTTTAGTTAAATAATTATATTAATTAAAACGGTATTAATAAAAAATAAATAGTAAAAATTAAGATTTATGCACCTCAAGAATAAGTTCAACAATTTTTTCCGAGTTGTGTTTTAATATTTTCTTAAAATCGTGTTATTCTACTAATAGAACTATACCAACACAGCGTTATAAAGTAGCAGAAGCTGAGATTAGGTCCCGTTCACTTTACTGATTCGAGTTTAGAATTTGAGTTTTATTACAGTAAAAAGCTCTTATAAGCAGTTATATTTAATTTTTTGACTACAGTAAAAAACTCTCACATAAAGTCATATCTCAACTCAAATTAAAAATTCAAATCAGTCAACTAAACGGACTCTAAAGAATCTCACGTTAACATTTTAAGAAATATGGGAAAGTACAGCCATTGTCGGCGGTGTTTTTTACAATATCACTTGGTGAGTAATTAGTGTTTTAACTATTTTAATTTTTTTTTTTAAATCCTTGGTTTCTCAGCCAAAAGGAAATAGAAAATCATTGGAGTTCTAATACCCATCCGGACTATTTTTTCGCATAATTATAATTTAAGGAGACGTTTCGTTTATAGATTAAAATAATAAAATTAGAATTATTTTTTTATTTACATGTATTTTTTATAAGAGAAAATACTGTAACGAACCATGAACCATGATTCAAATCAAGATACAAATCCCCTTACCAAACGTCACATAAAATCTTGAAATGAAAAATAAAAATGGATCCTCCAACCTCGAAAGCAACAAGGCAACGATTGACTTTGGAGTTAAGTAAATGCAAGCAGCGACTAAGATTACTTAACTAATTTTTCGCTGCCCTAAACCTCCAAATCTGCACAATTTTTTAAATTTTTATTCACAGTTTTAACCTCAGTCGTCGTCGGTGACCCTGGGGTTCTATTCTAGTTCACTTATATTCATTCTGGGTATTGTTCCTCTACTTCTCTGACTACCATATTCTGTTACTTTCCAACCCCAGTCATTTTCTGCTCTGAAAACCAGATAATTAATTTCTTGTATTAAAGGCAAACAATGTTGTTTAGCGTAACATCTAATTTATTAGCACCTAATCTTTCTGTGATTAGGTTGTTGCCCAGCATTATGATAAAACTTTCTTCTTTCTTACGATGAGTACTTTTTTTAAACTGATTTATGAAAGTGGATTATCACTTCACTTGTGCAGCTAAAAATGGAAAACGAATTAGAAAAAATGAAATTCATTTAAGAGAAACGCAACGTAAATAAAGAAAGGATTAGTTTATAATTTCGGAGAACACAGCATTGAATGAGAGAATAGAGAGATAATTAAAAAAATAAAAATAAAACCACTTTCCAAATTCCAACCGTGAGATCTTGCAAAAGAAGAAGAGAGTGGACCCCGCAGTTTTCTGACAAATTACTCAATCACATGCTTAACCACGAGCGTCAAAGACAAGCCGGTCAAGAAGAAAAAAAAAAAAAGAAAAAAAAAAAAGACCAGCCGGTCTTTTGAACCGACCAATGGATCGTGCGAGATGTGCGTATGGGATCGCTATCACTCCTCCACATTTTCATGTTCCACACGCCAGATAAAATTCCCATTCCTTTTGTTGAGTCTGTGTGAAAAATAAAAATATGTGATTTCTGTTTTTTCATGGGTAAATTTCGTAAATGACTATCAAATATAATGATATAATATAAATTAAAAAGAGTGTAAAAGCAAGATGGAAAAAAATTCACTCATACACGTTGTTGACGGTCAAATTTCACCAACAAAAGCCGGCCGGGTTACCTCTTGGTTTCCCTTTAGATTACCGGCCTGTGTGTAGTGAACATGAAAGGATTAGTTGAATATGTGTGTTTGTGTGTTAACTAAATCATGCATAGACAAACAACACCAGAAATTTTATAATGGTTCACTCTATAAAACGAGAGCTACATCCACTGTGATTTTGTATTTCTTTTGAGAAGATAACAGTTTACAACAATTGCTCTCATTAAATCTTTTTTCTCTTTTCTGGAATCTCTCCACCCCTTCCTTACTAGGGGTCTTCCTCCTTTTATACTGGGCTTCCTTCGCTTAGGGGGTTTCCTTCATAGGTGGAAACACTCAAGTGCTCTTCCTTAGTAGGCCCAGACGTAGCCCACTAATCAGCACTGTTCACTCAGCCAATTAGTCTCCTATTACGGCTCTGTGCTCTTCCGTAATACTTTCTTGTCCCCTGCGGGGCGGTTTGAGAGCTTGCAATTAATGCCTACAGACGTCTTCCACTTTTGCACGCAACCCGTCACGTCCTCTAAAGAACGTTCCCCTCGTCGTCAACGCTGCTTAGCCCAATTGCCCTCTTTGGCGGTCCTTTCTGCGGTCGAGGGATCTTCATGCCTTAATCTCGACGGCGCGATCTGTCGACGTCAGAAGGAATCGTCGCCCTAATTTGGACTTCGTGCCTTGGGCTTTCCAGCGGAATAGGAGGGATCCGTAGACGTCGAGGGTTGTTGCTTGGCGGAGAGTAGTCAAGGGCACGTGTCGCATTATCGTTCGTCCATGTGTCCGTCACATTTTCTCACCCAACACACTTTAATAATTGAGTATGATAAAAGTTTATTTTACAAAACTATTACAATTAATAGATACAAGTAAAATATCTTAATAATAAGATTTTAAGGTACCTCACTTTAGAGATTAATGATACGCCTTAAATCATATGATACTTATGAAGTGTGTAATACTATTATTAAAAAAAATCTCTCATAGTTTTGAGTTTCATATAAAGTTAAATAATTTATATGAAGACTAAATGGATCGTAAATTCAAATTTAAATCTTACAATTACCATCAATAATCTTATAAGATTCTGTAGTATGATATGCAATTGCAAAATCTCTTTTGTTATTAATAAGCGCATATGAATATATGATTATTTCCAAACTTAGTAAATTTATCCGGTTAGAAATACACACTATTAAGACAACATTTGTAACTAAATATCATATGAAGAAACACTTGCGAATAAAAAAAGAAATATACACCAAAAAAAAAAATCCCCCGAAGAGAATAATATTAAAAAGAAGACATATATAAGAGAGAAAATATTAACAGAAAATTTGGAAAGAAGTTGAGAGTCGGGCAAAATCAGATTCCAAACTCGGGTGAGGTGGAAGCATCCGTTTTGGTACTCAGTCCCTCTCTCTCTCTCTTCCTTCTTTCTTTCCTTTCACATTTCCTTCCTTTTCTTCAACAAAAACCTCACGCGTTTACGCTCATTATTCCCATTGAAATACTCTCTCCTCCATTCTCCGCTCTCCCATCCATTGTCATCCCACAATGGCAGACAGAGTCCACCCGTCTTCAAAGCCCACCGCCAATGTCAACGGCAACGCTACTGCCCCCGCTGGATTAGCGGCAACGGCGCCGCCAATCCAGCCACAAAGCCCCAGCCCCGGCCGCCATACCGCCCCCAGCCTCAGTACCACCACCGCCGTCGCCGCCGCAGCGGCCGGAGCATCTGCTGCTGCTGCTGCTTCTGGTCGATTCTCATTCTCCTCGCCCTCGCTCTCCTCGCCGCCATCGCCGGCGCCGCCGTCTACGTGCTCTACCATCCCCACCGCCCTCAGTTCACTGTTATCTCCCTCCGCATTGCCAAGCTCAACCTCACCACCGCCTCCGACTCCTCCTCCTCCCACCTCACCACGCTCCTCAACCTCACAATCGCCTCCAAGAACCCAAACAACCACCTCACCTTCTACTACGACGCCTTCACCCTAACCGCCTCCTCCAATTCCGTCCAAATCGGCAACGGCACGATCCCGGCGTTCACCAGCGAGAAGAAGAACGAGACTACGTTCCGTGCAATCATCTCGGCGTCACAAGATCTGGACACGGATTCGACGACGTCGTTGAGATCTGATCTGAAGAGAAAGAGCGGAATTCCACTGGAGATCCAGATGGATACGAAGGTGAAAGTGAAAATGGAAAGTTTGAAGAGCAAGAAGGTGGGGATTAGGGTTACGTGTGAAGACATCAAAGGAGTTGCACCGAAAGGTAAGTCGCCGACTGTGGCATCGGTGTCCGACGCCAAATGTAAGGTTGATCTTCGGATCAAGATCTGGAAATGGACCTTTTGATTAATTACTTTTATTGAATTGAATTGAATTTCTGTCTCCTTCCTTTCTTTTTGTTTCTTTTCTCTTTAAATGTTTTTTTTTTAAATTTTTTTTTATCGGGGATTTTGTAATCAAAATTCAACCATGATCCTTAGCAATCGAGATTTATAGTAGGTTAATGGCAAATTTGTGGAGAAAAAAAGTATTATAATTCTTTTTTTTTGGTTTTTTTTATTTGAAGACTTTGGTGGTGTACGTGAATTTGATTTTTGATGGAAATGCAATGTGATATTGTTTTCCTGAA
Organism: Morus notabilis; assembly: GCF_000414095.1. Taxonomy (NCBI): domain Eukaryota; kingdom Viridiplantae; phylum Streptophyta; class Magnoliopsida; order Rosales; family Moraceae; genus Morus; species Morus notabilis. The sequence continues at coordinate 140,388 of NW_010361209.1, read as the reverse complement.
AGTGTTCTCTCCATTACATTAAATCATTTTCTTCGTAATATTGTTTAGGAATGTGAATCATAAGTTGTTTCAACCATGAAAAGAAAGTTCACGAACTGGAAAAGGAAACCAAAATGTAATTTTTTTCTTTTGATTTTATAATTATTTTTATTGATGTTGTTATTTTTGTTGCTTGGAGTGAACCAAAATGCGTGGGGCATGAATGTACATCGTTGTTGTGTTGTTTTCGGTAAATTAGCTGTTTCCTTGACGTTAGGGAAAAAATAAAGGGGAAAAAAGCTATTAAATAAATGATATGTGATAAGAGAAAAAAATAATAATAATTTTGGTGATTTAATAATTGGGAGCTGATTAAGCAATCAAAAGTAATATATTGAAAGAAAAAAAAAAGAGTAATTATATTGAAGAGTTTTGACCATTTAGGACGGTACATCTGGGTTACAACTATGATGCAAGTACTGAAATCAATAAGCGTTGCCTTTTTTTACAAAAAAAAAAAAATAAATAAATAAATAAGCGTGGCCTTTTCCTTAGCATGGCCTACCCTACGCCTTCTTCAGTTCTTCCTAAGGCGTCTAATTATTAATATTATCATCACCATTAATTTATTATTATTTGTGTCATTTTCCTATATAGATAATAATTAGGATTTAGGACTGGCATGTAATGGTTGGACTTTTATATTTAAGAGGTCAAATTTCTTACTAGCCGTTGTGAAGAAGGCAACATTATCTTACTCAACACCCATAAACCTTACAATAGTGTTTTGTCTAGTTGTTTTATGTATGGATTTCAGGTCATGAGAAAGGAAATTGTTACATATGGTAAAATAAAAAAAAATAAATTAATAACCTTTTTTCTTTTTTGTTTTCTTGCAAAAGGAAAAATGTAAACTTGTGTATCACTTGATTACTGTGATTTTGGGGCCCACATCATTTAAGGCTTTGTCTCCCTTTACATTGATGCCTACCCCAACTAATAGATTATAGAAATCTAAATCCCTTCTCTCAAGCACTTTTGGCCATCTCTAGTTGACCCCTCCTTTGCTACTAGAGGCTTGGCATAGCCGCACAAGATATCAGACATACATACATGCATAAGCGTATATATATATATATGTATATATATATGTATTATCTCTTTGATATAGAACATGTCTCTTTGCTACACAAAATAGAATCAAAATGGATACCAGATCTCCTTCAACTTGTACTCCAGTTTTTTTTTTTTTTTTTTTTTTTGGGTAGAAGTACTTGGTACTCCAGTTATTTTCCGCTTACAAAATGTAGTACAGAGATTTCAAAGACAATTTGATTATTGCGAAATATTTTTGACTTAATAAGATAAAATTGAAAAAAAGTAATTAATGAGGAGGAAAAAAAATAAATAAAAAGAGGTGGAGCACTAAAAGGACGGTGAATGTGATGTGGGGGACTAAATTAGGGTGCACGTGGGATGCGTGTGTCGTTTGTCTGGTTGGGAGGGGCAGTTGGAATTTTGTCAGTGGTTGTAGACTGCTTTAACCACACACAAACACACACAAAAAAAAAAAAAAAAAAAGATGAGATTACAGGAAAAGGCTCTTGCTTTGCATTGAGATCAAAGAGATGAGATGAACTGGCGTCGGTACAATTCACAATAATATTCGTACAATCTGGTCCGGCCTGGCTAATTTCCTTTCCGTGGTTCATATTTTATTAGGCTTTGAAAATATTATTATTGGTATCTAGACTTAGACGAAAATGACAACAATATCTATGAAACGTGCATAAATTTATGTTCAAACAAAATTTTGAAAAATTCAAAAAATAACCGATAGTATGTAAATTAGATAAAATTAAGTATATGATAGAGATTAAGAACTCATTAAGAGTAAATGACAATCATATATTTACGAAAGCATAATTGGAAAACGTCTTGTATTATTGAAATTTAATGTAATACAAGCACCTTATACATCCATGGAAGATGAGAAAATATTAATAAAAAAATGGCTTTTAAAATGGGATAACCTGATATTGCATTGCTGGGACTTGAAAGCATTTTTCAATCTTTATTTACTCGTTTTCTTTTATCCGAGTAGGGAATTTGGGGTTGTTTACTTTTAACGTAGTTTATCTTACTTCTTGGGATAATGTCCTTTTGTGAATGCATATTTTGGAAAACGTTGGTACGCTTGACTTGTCGGTGCCTCATGATGTCATCGACATCGTACAGTGTACGACTCCTAAGAGTGGTATAGCTGGCCCGGCCGTAAACTCGACTCACAGTGTTCTTTGTTTGCTGGTCGACTCAGGTCTCGTTCATTTTGCGGATTTGAATTTTCAATTCGAGTTGAGATGTGACACTTTTTGAGAGCTTTTTACTGTAACAGAAAAAGTTGATGTGATATTTTTTGAAAATTTTTTACTGTAAAAATCTAAAACTAAAAACTCGAATCGGTGAAATAAACGAGGCCTCAGTATTTTTATTTTGATCCTCCACCAGTATAGTCTAACATCCGTAGAGAGAAGAGCAAGAATTGTAATCGACAAGTGTCTAGCTAAGCTATTTTGGAAGTTAGACTACTCACTTTATGGTTTATTTTGGTAGTGTCTTGGATTTTAGAAAAAATATTTTTAATTGTATTGAAGGAAGAAGCAGTTAGATGTTTGGTAAATTGTAATTATAGTAATTGTGTTAGTCTAAAATTAGTGTAATAGCGTTTGTTAAATTTTGAGGTTGAATTGATGTGGATATGTAAAATGACCAAAATAAATATGGTATGAAACTTAAATATATATAATTATTTTTGGTATTTAGAAATACTTGTTTAACTTTAAAAAAAATATAATGCTATGATTTTGAGTTTTTTAACAATAAATTTATGATAATTAATTTTTTTTTTCATTTCTTCATTCACAATATAATTACAACTAAAAGGAGCATTAGTGAGTAATCAATTTGTTGAACAAAAATGTACATTCCAAAACAAGTTAAAAGCTTGATCGTCAAATGACCAAGTTACATAAACAAGTTGGGCCTTGATGCCTTGTATGTGGTCTTCAGCTTCGAGTTGTGGAATTGTTTTGTGTTCTCTCTCTTGCAAAGCTTGCAAGGGGCAGTTGCAGTCTTAATAACACAACCAAATATTATAATTATCAATTTTGGTGGGGTTCTTCTAAAAAATCTGCAAGAAAATATGATAAATTTGTTGAGAAATTTCATGCCAAGAAACGGGCTAAGCCAAATGATAGTTAATTATATGACCACAAATAAAGAACATTTCAAACATATTGATATCCACACACACACACACACGTAAATGAGCAAATTCACACACACACACACACACACACACACACACGTAAATGAGCAAATTCACACATTGATATCCATACACAAGAAAAAAGAGCAAATGAAAGGAATAGTTCTTGCAAACATATATATCCATACACACACACACACACCACATATATGCCTACAAACACGTATATACCTATAAATACAAACTTAAGTCCTACAAATACACACGTATATACCTACAAACTTAACTTAAATGAAAAGAATTAAGTCGTATTCATTAAACTTGCCGCAATTTGATCTCGTACTTCATCCATTTCTAGTGATAGTAAAGCTTAATTATCTTCTGCATTGTTGTCATCTGGTTGATTCTCTTCATAAACGAAATCATCTAGATTATCTTCGACCCTTTGAAAATGTATATCACGCTTATCATGCTTCCTAATGTGGTTTTGCCTTTCCCTTTTTTGAATTTCTTGTGTCCCTCACTGGCTCAATTGGATGCTTCTTCTTAGGGTCATGTGGCATTTTTTCTTCCGATAGGTGCATTTGACGAACCACTACTCTCAAGTTGTTCAAGTGGGGAGTTCATTTCATTTGTTGTTTTATCAGGCTCACATGGCATCTGTCCAGATGTGGGTGTCCAAGAACACACTCTTGTGGCCACAGTATTAATAAACATCCTATTTAACTTTTTCTCGAACTCTGGTTTAATTCCCCGAGTGAAAAACTTCGATGCGTTAGGATGAATCTATAAAAACACTTCAATAAATTAAACCTGCCACACACCAACACTACACTATTAAAAATGTACAACTTCATTCGTATACCTATAATTTATTTTGCCACCATTCCTCAGATGCATCAATAGTATTCTTTTTATTGTTCCAACCTAAACCAGTTTCCTTCCCAACAAGTTCATTCCAAAGCTTCCAATCATTCTTCAAAGCATCCCACTTATTCTTCAATTGTTGTCTTTTATATACTCGTTTGGTTGCTTCATTAAATTTCTGAATTGCGTTTTCCCATCCAATTTTATCAAGATGTGTTCCAAGTCGGTGTCCACCTTCAACCTCTTTGATACACAAATCACAAAAAAGGTCTACAGCCTCGAAATCTTATATTGCTTTACCTTGTGGTACACTACCCTCCATTTGAACAAATGATGACTGAAAGTACTACCACCATTATAAATCCAACGCATATTTGTACATAATAAAAATAACTAAAGTAAGTTGAGGCTTTTTTAAGCAAATGATAATGAACAATGAGCTAAGTAAATGAAACCACAAGAGTGTCAACCTCCATTCTTGCTAGTATTGCAATAGAATGGTAAGGACGAAACAAAATGGTAAAAAATGGCAAAAGATCAAACAGTTTAAGCTGCAAATAAATAACATAGCCAAACATTCAAACACATAGCTTGAGAAAATCCAACACCGACAATCAAAAACAACCAAACTAAAAAAGATTCAATCATAGAAAATCCAACATCTCCTGAAATTGAAAAAATAGAAAATACATACAAAGAGCAAGAATCGGTTTTTCCTTTCCTCCAATCAAAAGTACTATTCTCACAAAAGGCTCTTCTGATCTCGGTTTTGTTCAACAAAATTTCTCCCTCTAGAACACAAATCAAACTCTAAACTATAGCGTCACCTAGGCTTTACATTCACAAAAGGGTGTTTTAGTTTGGGGTTATTTTTGCATGACAACTCTAAACTTTAGGAAAGAAAACGATAAGGCTTACAATTTATCAAAGTACTTTAGCTGAAAAAAAAAAATTGCTAGACAAATCGACCAAACTAAGCCACTGTTTATTTTGGATTAGGTGAAATGTGTGAGGAGGGGTGGGGTGAGATTCACACTTAGTGGAAGTTCTCACTTCTACGTCTTGATTACAAATGTTGGCTTGGATGGTGAAGTGGTGGCCGTGAAAGTGAAGGGGGAAAATACAGGGTGGATTCTGATTGCCAGAAATTGGGGACAGAACTGGCAAAATAATCTCAACCTAAAATATTGATTTGTCTACTTTGCGGGTAAAGGCAACAAGAGAGGGCCCATAAATGCACTTGATACATGTTTTAACCCCATCATTCGAACTTGAATGATTTCCCCAGCCAATCGACCAAATCGACATTTAGAGAAAAAAAATCCCTTGACCAAATCGACATTCAGAGGATAAACAAGTTTACGGTTTACAGAGCAGAGAAAAAAAATTTTGTATAAAAAGTCATCAAGCCAGAAACCAAATCAACATTAAAAAAAAGCTCAATCGAGTACTTACAGATGCAGAGATGGTGAGCTCTAACCAGATCCGGTGTCAGCCAGCTATGAAATCTAGCAACCCTAACACGAGCAAACCACCAACACTGAGAGAACAGAGAGAAAGGAGAGACTCCGCCGCCGACAATCGCAGGAGATCCTAGCCGGAAACGGAGAGAGGGGGTCCGAGAGAGAGAATAAAGATAAACGGAGGGAGCTGAGAGAGCAAGGCTGAGGCTGGGAGAGCTTTGGCTGAGAGAGTTCGATTTCAAAGAGGATAGATGGCAAAGGAGCAGAAGGAAATGAGGGGGCTGAGAATTTTTTTGATTCAGTAGGGGTATTTTAGGGATAACAAAAATTTCATTAATGGCTCAGGTAGATTCCCGCACAATCTACAATCAGAAGCAACAAGTGAGCTGCTTCTGATTTCAGCCAAAAATTGCTTTTGGATTCTCTAAGAATCAGTTTTAAAGTGTTTACCAAACACATTAAACAGCTTTAGCTGAAAAAAAAATATTGATTTTGGCCTCCCAAAGTCTCTACCAAACTCAGCCTTTGTCATTTAGGAAGGAAAGAGAAAATAATTCTTATTACAAAGAAATTTTTACTTTGACGTAATAACTTTTGAGAATTTTTTTTTAATCGTAACCTTCGAGGTTTTAACTACTTGGAAACAATTTCGTAGTTTTTTTTTTGGTATTTGACACATTCTTCCTCTGAACTTGTGTGTTTATAGTAACTTATTCTCTCACAATATGCTCCGTTTGACAAATTACTCTCTCAACTTATAAAATTGTTATAATATGCTCCGTTTTAATAATGATCGTATTAAATTAGGGTCGAAAAGCACATTTAACGAAAAATTTTAACATTTTAATTTAAACGTAACATAAATCTTTTAATTTCTCAATTTTGAATCCCTTAATAAAAAATGAGAGGTAAAAATCTAGATTCATACACTCTTAGGATAAATTATGTAATTTTCTCTTTTTTTTATTTTTTCTAAATTCAAATGTGAAAAATCCTCATAGGGCCGAATGTAGCCCAACATGATCTGGCGTTTTGAGCTCTACAAACTTTGGCCAGCTGGGTCTTAATCACCACGGTTTTCTCACGCTCAACTGTTGGGCCCTTGAAAGATCCAAGTCATTTCTCCACAAGCCTCAAAAATTAGTTAGTAATGGAAGTATATGAGATCCGCAGATAGGTGATTACAACTTTGCACTTGATTAACACTGTATTGTCATATGATCGACAAAACATTTGTTTCAATTAATTTAGCGTCCAAACTAATGATTCTCAACATTCCTTAAGCACAAAGGTTCAGTACTTGCGGACACATTAATTTTCAAAGATACTCAAAGACAGTTGTGTTTGTGCATTTAGTATAAAAATCAACAAGAGGGGAGGACCATAACACGGCTGTCCAGTGTCGTCTTCGATATTTGCTAAAAAATCCAAAGGCCCGTTAACGCGGTTCTAGTAAAACTTCTTGTGGACTCCATAAACCACGTCCCAAACACCAACTCAGCCATAAAAACTCCTCGTACAAATGATGTTGTGTTATTTAAAGTTTTTTTTATTTTTTAAAAAATTTAATGGACATTGCATGCTATTTGCGTAATCGTATGAATACAATGAATTATATTATATGGTATAATATGATGATTAGATACCAGTTAGGATATGACATATATGTCCCAAGTATTTTATACTGTCGTTGTCTTACGAAATAAGAATTTTTGTCCCTTAATTAATTAATTGTTTTGAAGAAATTAGCAGCTTGCTTAGCATGGACACTTAACTTCTTAATTACTGTTTTTGTTTTTCTCCTCAGAATAATATCTCCTCAACGGCTATATCAGCTTTTGTTTTCATCTTTTTTCCGAACCAAACTTTTTCTTTGTCCCAAATCCGCGACTAAAAATGTTGGCCGACAAAGTTCGTCTCTCGGCTTCGCTCATTTTCTCCATCTTCATCACTGTTTCCTTCTCTAACCCAGACGTTACAGTCTTGCTTTCCTTCAGAGACTCGTCCGACCCGCAGAACTCGCTCGCCTCTTGGCTCAACTCGTCGGACCCCTGCTCCGGTTCGTGGCTCGGCGTCGCCTGCGACCGAGAGACCCGTCGAGTCACGCGACTCGTCCTCGAGAATCTCAACCTCACCGGGTCTGCTCGGCCGCTGAGTCAACTCGTTCACCTGAGACACCTTAGCCTCAAGCACAACCGCCTTGGCAATAGCCACTCTTTAGACCTTTCCTCGTGGCCAAACCTCAAGCACCTTTACCTCTCACACAACCACTTTGCAGGAGAATTCCCCGCCGGAATCTCCCGCCTCCGCCGTCTCCAGCGGCTTGACCTGTCGTATAATGGCTTCTCCCGGAAGATTCCGATGGCCGAGTTAGCTCAGTTGCCTCGACTGTTAACCGTCAGACTTGAGTCGAACTCGTTTGACGGAGAACTAGGCGCGGTGAATTACTCATATAGTTACTCTATTGTCGATTTTAACGTCTCGGGAAACAATCTCTCCGGCGAGATACCGGCATGGCTGTCGCATTTCGACGCGACGTCGTTTGGCGGCAACAAGCGCCTCTGCGGAAAGCCTCTACTCTACGATTGCTCAAATCGGACGGACCACAACGAGGCCGAGAAATCCGATAAAAAGGACAAAGTATTGAACCGTTCAGTCGTGCTTACGACGCTTATTTGCGTGGCCGTGGCGGCGGTTTTGGCAGCAATCGGAGTGACAGTCGCGTGCTGTCGCCGCAAAAGAAACACGTGCGTATCACGTGATGACCACTTCAATAGAAGGCAGCGTGGGCCCCATGGGGTATACGGTGGGCCCAAGTGGGGAGGTGAAAGCATGGTTGTGTTTGACGGCTGTAAGAAGGGAATTGGAGTGAGTGATCTGTTGAGAGCTTCGGCCGAGATGCTTGGAAATGGAAGTGTGGGGACCACTTATAAAGTGGTGATGGACGGCGGAGATAAAGTTGTGGTGAAGAGGGTGAGGGAGGGGAGAGTAGGGAAGGAGGCCGATTGGTGGTTGAGGGAAATAATTGGAAGGCTGAGACACACTAACATTGTGAGCCTCAGAGCTTACCACCGTTCACAAAATCATGATCATGATGATCAGCTTCTGCTCTTAGTCTATGATTTTCTCCCCAACGGAAGCCTCCATCATCTCTTGCATGGTTTGCTTTGTTGCCCTTTTCATCCAAAATCAAATTTACATTTTTTTTTCTCTCATAAATACACAATCACTTTATGCCACATTTCTTAAATACTTTTTAATTTTCTGTATGTTAACGTCCAACTCTGTTAAACAACTTGACATAACATGAGGGACACTAATAATTAAATAGGAGATGTAAACTAAATCCTCTCAAATCATATGTTTTCCTCTGTAAATTTTAACTAATCAATATGGTAATTTTTTTTTTTCATTAGGCAATAGGGGACCGGGAAGAACCCCATTGGATTGGTCTACAAGGCTGAAACTGGCTTCAGATTCAGCAAGAGGCCTTGCTTCTCTCCACGATCAATATCACAACAAAGTCAAGCTCTTCCACGGACATGTCACTTCATCAAACATCATAGTTGATCACTTGGGCAATGCTTGCCTTTCGGACGTTGGCCTACACCAACTCTTGCGCGTTCCGCTGTCGCCGCTCAGCGCCTACACAGCTCCTGAACTAGTAACGCTCAGCAGCAACCATAGTACTAGTCCGAGAAAGTTTACTCACAAGTGCGACGTATATAGCTTTGGGGTGGTTTTGCTTGAGATCTTGACGGGGAAGATGGCGAGTACCGAAGAAGAGACGAGTTTGGTGAATTGGGTTCGGAGCGTGGCTAGAGAAGATCAGTGGACGTGGGACGCGTTGGACGTTGAGCTGTTGAGACACAAAGAAACGGAGGAGCAGATTATGGCTCTTGTGCAAGTGGCTCTGCTTTGTTTGGCTTTTTCGCCGAAAGATCGCCCAACGATGAGCGTGGTGCATGGGATGATTGAGGATATCAGAACAAAGGGTGTCAGAGAAAGCCAAGAGAGAAATGTTATGGATGATCTGATCACATCGGCTGCTTCATCATCGCCTTCTTCGTCCCAATGCACTCCCAAATTCGGTAGCTGCGCCTAAAAACGACGTCAATGGTGTGGGGTTGAAGAAAGGGGGTTAGGCATACTTGGCAGATATTGGTCCCCAATGAGAGAGAGGTCACAATTGAATGCTTTCCTGGGACAAATTAGTAGTGCGAAAAACAATAGATAGACGGGCCAAAAAATAGTTGGAATCTAGATTTGTAGTGCTTTATGTGGCGATGATGGACCTCGGAATCTAGATTTTCCATTGTAATATTGATTGAGAGTAGATTTTTGGGTATTTTTTAGGGGATATCATTTACTTTATTAGGACCTTACACATTTATTTTTTTATTTTATTGTATGTATGCTTTACAAAATAGTTGCTTTGTTTATTGGGTAATTTATTTTATTTTTTTCCTTAAAAAATAATAATAAAGAAATAAAATAGTTGCTTTGGGCACCTTTGTGTTCATTCGATTTCCTTTAGTATTTCCTATTTACTCATTTTAGAGGCAGTAACTTGTTTTAATATTTATATTCACATGTTTTAATAATTGCTTAAATTTCGATACGTTGAAAGAAAATGTGTCTCACCTGTTGGTTAATAAAAGTTTTGGTAAAAGTAAGAAGTTGGGCTCTCTTTATATATTCATAATTTCAAATGTTTGGTATTAAGGTAGTTTTGACAAATTCCCCTTAAAAATATATGGGTCAAGATTTTTTTTTTTTATTCTTGATTCATAATTTTTTTAGTCAAATAATTACACTAACAAAAGGGTATTTATCAAAAGAAGGGAGTAAAGGTTCAGACTTTATACACTCTCAAGGCTAAATTCTTATTTTTTCTTGGTAATTATGCAACAGACATAACTCATGAGTTATAAACTGAAATTTTGTAAGTGATGTTACTTTGAGTCCTAAAGTTTAGATCCCTAACTCGAAAGTGTATTGGACCAAAAAAAAAAATTGCAAAAAAAGAACTAACGACAACGACGAAGGTGAATGAACAAAAATGACAACAAGGGTGAAACCGAAGGGAAAGGGCAAACTGAATATGGATGCTAGGAAAGGCAGGATACGAGATAGATCTTGGCATATAAACTACAAGAATAGAGAAACGTCAACAAAGGGGAAGAAACTGCAATAAAAGAGAAAACGACAACAAGCAAATCCGACATAGAATTTCAAAAGTAAAAAACGACAGGAACACAAAACGACAATAGAGATGAAACGTCAAATAATTGAAAATCAATGGCTAAAGGATAACAGCAATGAGAATGCAATACACCAGGATTAGCTGTAAACAATCAGGTTACGAATATGTAAAACAAATTAGAAACTAATTAGGAATCTAGATCTTCAGAAATCATGCTAAATTTAAGTGATATATTGGTGATGTTCATAGGGAGCAGAGGAAGATACTTCAGCA